>NW_027224346.1:0-300000 GCF_023699985.2 Odocoileus virginianus | reverse complement strand
TTTCCGCACATGAATGAAATCCCTCAGATGCCAGCTAGAGCTAAATACAGAATCTGAAAGCACACAGCGTCCTTACCCCTTCCATCCCTCCTCAGGGTGTATATGCAGGACACAGATGCCATACCACGATTTTATAGTGCACAGAACTCTTATTTATGGAAAGAAGCCTAAAAACTTCACAGCTGCTTGTTACTTTGATTTTGTCTCTGCCTTTTCTTAGTTCTGTGGCTACTGATGTAAGATCTGTCACCCACAAATGGAGGGGGGAGCCTCTCCACAACACTTTCACTTTCCAGGGCTGCAAAGACAGCTCTGACTATGATGGGCTTTGAAACACACGCAGACATTACTATTCCAGACCTAATACTGGAAGCCCACACTACCCACTTTTAACCCCTTCAGAACCGAACCCCCAACAAAACACAAAACTAGGAATTACATTACAATGACCAAGGAGCTACAGATGGCCTTTCTTAGAATCAAATATATCAAAACAAGGCAGAATAAGAAAAAGACATTTCATTCAAAAATTACAAACAAAAAAACCTTTTCTGTGGGTAGAAACAAAAATAGCTAATACTGACAGATGTCTGTAGACAAGCCCAACACATACTGTGGTTGACAAAATCATAACATGTAGAAAGCAGAATAAAATCAAGATGAGTAAGATGAAGCAGAAGGAATGTTGGTGGTTTTACAGTATCCACCACTTCTAACCCTTACTCTCAAATTACTACATTGCTAAGTATCTGTAAACAAAGCTAAAAAACACAGTAAAATCTCATTACTGACCACTCTGGGATATCCATGACATAAAATACAGTGCATTCTGATTAAAATGCACACCACCACTGTCATCTGCTACACATCTTACCCAGCTTAGCTAGCACTACAAAAATACCAAGAGACAACATTCGAGTCCCGAAATGATTTGGGAGGAAAGCATACAAAAAAAGAAGAGAATGTTCCTCTCTCCCTTGAGAACGCTCCTTGATTGTAAATACTGGCAAATACTGCCTACAGTGCCACCGATGTGGCCAAAGCCAAAACTCAGGCAGACCTGCAGAACCGTCCTCACTGACCTGTGAAGAATTCCCAATGCCTGGCTAAGCCTCACATGAGAAAGGAAACACTGGAGTGAGTGAACTTGTCAAGAGTCTCAGATAGCACAAAGGCTCAGCTCAAGAAAAAGCTGATTCACTCAGCGCAGAAAACCATTTTGGAGGAAAAAAATGCAAGGACAGTTAACAAACTCACCCTTTATACAGATCAACAAAAATACCCAACTAGTAATGATAGCGACCTCTGGATAATAACATTATAGGTTCTTGGGGGGGGGGGGGGGGAGGGAGATTTGATCTTTTTCCTACAATGAACACAAAATTTATTAATATAATTTTGACTGCAGTGGGTCTTCGTTGCAAGTGTTTGGGCTCCTCTCGTTGTGGGCAGGCTCAGTAGCTGCAGCATGTAGGATCTTAGTTCCCACACCAAGGACTGAACCCGGGCCCCCTGCATCAGGAGCACTGAGTCTTATCCAATGTACCACTATGGAAATCCCAACATAAAATACTTTTAATTTTAAAAATTTTAATTTTAAAAATTAAAATGGACAACACTTGTTACTATCAAAGGCCAGTGGTCAATTTCTTAGAAGTTCATAGTGAGAAAAACCCAGTTCCTCAAGGGGACTTGTCTCATCAAGTCTTGTCATCTTGCTTAGAGTTAACACATTCTAGCTTCCATGACTAAGAACTAACTTTCCCTCCAGACCAGGGTCCCTGCTGTGGAAAGGAGAGGCAAGGCAACCCAAGTACCACGGATGTCCCACCACTGGTCCTTGATCAATGGACTGGGTCCTTCAGAGGCAACAGAGTTGCTATAGCATTACTGAGAGAATACTGGAGTGGGTAGCTGTTCCCCTCTCCAGGGGGTCTTCCCAACCCAGGGATCAAACCCAGATCTCCCGCACTGCAGCGGATTCTTTACCAGCTAAGCCACCAGGGAAGCCCAAGAATACTGGAGTGGGTAGCCTATCCTTTCTCCAGGGGATCTTCCTGACCCAGGAATCAAACCAGGGTCTCCTGCATTGCAGGCAGGATTTTTTACCAGCTGAGCTACCAGGGAAGCCCAGAGTAATTGTAAGGGGTATATAAATCCATACACACTTTCATGAATTTTTGGCAAGTTGAATGAACAATGAATCTTACACATATGCACATCATAATTTGTGGAGGTATATATGGGTCGTTTGATTTAAAAAACTAATTAGAAACTGGGACTGTGACCACCTAGAGTTGTGGGATGGGGCGGGAAGGAGGCTCGTATGTATGTCTATAGGTGATCCATGCTGACGTACGGCAGAAACCAGCACAATATCATAATTATTCAATTAAAAATAAAGAAAAAACTAAGAGTTATTCAATCTCCTTTTCTAAAGGTAGGGGACCACGAATCTACTTCATACACCAAGGTCTTCTAGCTATAGAAAAATCTGCACTTTCCAAAAGGATGAAGCAACTTACAAAGACAACATTTAAAAAATTCTTTTCCATGAAAGAAAAATAAAGCCAGAGGAAGTTAAGAATTTAAAAAAACTAGTATGGAGTTAGTGAGAAAATTAAAACCAAAAAACATACTATCAGGTGGAAGTGACCCTGAAGCTCAGTAATAGCACCAAGCTGCACCCAGGAGAAAGCAAGATTCTGTCGTGTACTAAATGCACAGCTCAGTCTCTGGAAGCAGAGGGAAGCACAAGACCAAAGGTCCTCTTATTAAACAAACATCAAATAATACCAAGTCAGAATAAAATTTCTGGCATATAGAAACAAAGCTGTGTCTGATTGAAGACTTGCCCATGTTTAATTAAGCAACAAAGAAACATGATTAAGTTGTCTTATGGAAAAGATGTCATGAAGATGATTAAAAATAATCTGAGATGTTTGTTGAGCTGGGCCACTTCACGTAGCATTCAACAACAGTGGAATACTGGAGGCGCAGAGAACTTGCTCAGAGCTGATGGGCATCCGATTTGCTGAGAAAGGAGAACGCAGAGGTAATGATGGGTGTAAACTCACGAGGACTTAGCACTAATCCTACCTAATGAGCCTGGCATCTGGGAGCACAGCCTGCTCGGCAACAGCCACCGGGAGCCTCACTCAGGGATGCTTCTGACTGCTCTGTGACTCATCACTTCGACACAGGGCTGAGATTTTTCTTGGGGGTCGGGGGGTGGGGAAGGAAGAAACAGCTTTACCTCAACTATAAAGCTGAATTTTAAGGTTAAATGGTATTTAAAAAATTAACTCAAAACACTTCAACTACTTATAACATTAAATCAAGCAGCCAAAGCAAGATAAAATACCAGTCAGATTTCTCACTAAAACACTTGTTCCCTGCTAGCAAAGGGCCCCATATTGCTTGTAGCAAGATTTCAATTTGCTTCTGCCCACCCCTTCAAAAAATCCACAAACAAAAAAAGCACAAGAAACAAAATCAACACCATTAAAAAAAAAAAAAGACTTCAATGACTCATTCCTCCTTCAGTAAACTCAATGACTTGAGACAAAAAATTTCCATCCTATTTTCTTCTAACTACCCTCTCCATCCCTCCCAACATTCCCCCCTAAAATTCAGCCAACTATTTAAAAAAATTTAAAAACCCATTACAGAGTTGAAAAAGTTTCCAGCCAAGAAACGCATGTGAATGCTGACCAGCTCGTCTACACCAGGCTTGGTTCTATGTCTTTGATGACAGCACAGAAGACAGCCTCTGGTCCCCAAGTTGAATATCCGATGGGAGAATATAAGTCAGTCAGAAGGCAATTCAAATATCAAGTGCCGAGTGGTGCTACAGTGTTAAGTATAAGAGAGATATAGGAGACAAACCTAATTCAGATATGGCAGAAAATATAAGGCTTTGTGAAAGAAATGACGTCTTAAAGGCTAAGTAATTACGGGAATTAAGGAAAAAAAGAAAGGAGCAAATGGATTACTGGCAGAGAAAACGTGTGTGCAAAAGCCTTGAAACGAAGAGAGTAATGGGGTTTTGGCTCCAGCCAAAGAACAAAATCTGTTGAAGAAGTTTATTAATTCCTAATAAACCATGGGGCGAGGCACCTGTGTTATTTGCTGGTTCTCATGGTGACCCTGAAAGGGAGAGGCTCTGTCAGGGTGAGTCACCTTCACACAAAGTTCCCAGTCTTCCACTCCATCATTCGGGGGTTAGATGTCCGAACACAGAAGCCCTGTCACCTCTGCCTTATACTCTACTAAGACAAGTCTTCAGACTTACTGGACAAAAAGCAAAGCCCTGGAAGCCTCTCCAGCTCCCGCACATAGTAGGGACTCAAATCAGTTTAATAAAGGCTTATACGAACAGACAGAAGCAGAGATGGGGAGGGACTGGGCTCAGCAAGCCAAGGAGAGAGAGATAGAAATGACCCTAGGTCTGGGAGAACACAGTCACGCGGGCTGGTTAAGGTCAAGCCCAAGAGAGGGCATTCACAGTACCACCTTGAACGTGATGTCCGAAAAGGCACCAGTTATTCACCAGCACGTGCTTCCTTCTGCCCTGTTATCGGACAGGAAAGGCACGTCCTCAGGGCAAAATGACAAGCTGTATTCTGAATTGAAATCTCGCTAGGTTTTGAAGAGCTTAGCCTTCGTGTGTTTCCCAGTGATTAGGGCCCCTCCTCTTTGAGATTGTGCCCCTACTATTCATCTGACATCTGAGTGCTGACCACAGCGTGGTCCTACTGTGGCACTGTGAATAATGCTTTCAAATGTGTCTACTTCCTAATCCCTGAAGTATCTCGTATGGCAAACGAGACTCTGCAGACATGATTCGATTAAGTGTCTTGAGCTAGGGAGCTTATGCCTGGTGATCCGAGTGGGCTGGATGTTCTCACAAAGCTCCTTATACAAGGGGCACAAGAAGCATCAAAGTCAGAGAGATGACCGTGTGATAACACAAGCAGAGACCGGAGTGACATACTCTGAAGATGGAAGAAGAGGCCACAAGCCAAGAAATTCAGGCAGCCTCTGAACACAGGAAAAGGCAAGGAAATGGTTTCTCCTCCACATCTGGAAGGAAGAGCCCTGTCAACGCCTTGACCTCTAAGACTGAGTTCAGACTCCTGGCTTCTAGAACTGAAAAGAGAATAAAATTTTGTTTTAAGCCACCGAATTTGTGGTAATTCTTACAGCACCACTAGGAACCTAGCATGCCTATTTTTATGTTTGCACGTAAAGCCAATGTTCTGTGCCAGTCAACCCTGAATTGCCTAAAATAGTCCCCCAAAACCAAAGTTAGGGGATATAGATAATAAAACAAGAACAGAATACAGATCATCTTTAAAGCTGTGTACACGGAGGTTTATTACACTATTTTTTGTATATGTATGTGTTTGGCAACTTTCAAACGACAGAATTTTACGAGTCACTTTAAAATTTCTAAGGAAGACGACATACAGATGGCCGAAATGCACATGTTCATCCTGATGGATTATTAGAAAAATGTAAATCAAAACTACAATGAGGTACCACCTCTCACTGGTCAGAACTGGCCATCATTAAAAAGTCTGCAAACAATAAATGCTAGAGAGGGTGTGGAGAAAAGGCACTCTCCTACACTGTTGGTGGGAATATAAGTATGACCCACTATGAAGAACAATATGGAGGATCCGTAAAAAACTAAAACCAGAACTAGCATATGATCCAGCAATCCCACTCCTGAGCATATATCCAGGAGAAAACCATAATTCAAAAAATACATGCATCCCAATGTTCACTGTAGCACTATTTACAATAGCCAAGTCATGGAAGCAACCTAAATGTCCATCAACATAGGAATGGATAAAATGTGGTACATATACAATGGAATATTACTCAGTCATTAAAAAGAATGAAATAATGCCATTTGCAGAGACATAGATGGACCTAGACATTATTATACTAAATCAAGTCAGACAAAGGACAAACATCATATGATTATCACTTATATATGAAATCTGAAAAAATGGAACAAGTGAACTTATTTACAAAACAGAAACAGATTCACAGACTTAGAAAACAAACTTATGGTTACCAAAGGTGGTGGTGGGATAAATTAGGACTTTGGGATTAACATATACACATTACTATATACAAAATAATCAACAAGGACCTCCTGTATAGCAAAGGGAACTCTACTCAATAACCTGTAATAGCCTATATTGGAAAAGGATCTGAAAATGAATGGGTATATGTATAACTGAATCACTCGGCTGTACACCTAAAACTAACAACACAATACTCTAATACAAAATAAAAATTACATTTTAAAGAGTCAGTTTTAAGATAAAATTTCTAAGGAGAATGCCACATCTCTACACCATCCCCAACATCTTAGTCATCTCAAGGTGCTGCAGCAAATAATACCAGAGACTGGACGGCTCACACAACACAAATGGATTGCTCCCAGTTCTAGAAGCTGGAGTCCCAGACCAGGGTGCCAGCCTGGTTAAGTTCTTGCTGAGGGCCCCCTTCTGGTCCACACACAGTCCCTTCTTCCTGTAGTCTCGGGTGGCAAGAGAGAAAGTGTCTCTTGTGACTCTTCTTGTAAGAGCACTGATTCGATACACAGGGCTCTACTCTCCCTATTAATCTAATTACCTCCCAAGGGCTCTGTCTCCAAATGCCATGACATTAGGGATTATGGCTTCAACGTGAAAGTTCCGGGGAGACACAAATATTCAGTTCACAGCACCCACGAAGGCCAGATGAGCCAGTTATTCCTCCAACACTGGAACAAATCGTTCTTTCTTTGCAGGGTCTCTCGGCTCAAGACGGCAGAGTAGAAGGACAAGAGTTCACCTCGTCTTACATAAAAATCACAACCAACTGCTCAACAACCATCAACCAAAAAAACCACTAGAACCTACGAAAAGAGATACCCTACAACTGAAGACAAAGAAGAGGCCACAACAAGACAGCAGGCGGGCCTCCACTGAGATAAAACCAAATCCCATAAATACTGCATCAGGTTACTGGCTAGTGGTTATGGGACACGTGACAAAAACTACAGATCTTTCAAGTCTGTATGAGAGGCACACGGGAGCCGAGCAGCTGAAGAAACATTCGTATTTCTTGCACCCCATTTCCCTAGGATGGAGGATAGTGGAGTAAAACAATATACTGAAATTCTCCATCCAAATTATTATACTGCTCTTTATTGCTGACCACATATAAATTCCTAGGTAAATTCACCTAGGATGAACACAACTCAATTCCATAAAAGTCAAACAGCAAGATGTATCTGAGCCGTATCTGAACAGATGGCTTTAGCTTCAGAGAGCCCCAGCTGACCATGCTCTGCTCCTGAGAGCCAGTGCTGTCAACAGGGCTTCCCCAAAGCACACCACCTCCTCTGCCACACAGCTGTCACAGCGAAAGGGGGCTTCTCCAACGAGGCCGACCTAGCCTCACAAGGCAAGGGAGGTAACAGAATTATGCCCTTCCACCAAACAGCATGTGCGTGCACATCAAGTCACTCAGTCGTGGCCGACTCTTTACGACGCTATGGACAGCAGCCTGCCAGGCTCCTCTGTCCATGGGATTCTCCAGGTAAAAATACTGGAGTGGGTTGCCGTGCCCTCCTCCAGGGGAACTTCCATCCCAGGGATGGAGCCTGTGCTCTTATGTCTGCTGCATTGGCAGGCAGATTCTTTAGGGACACTTGGGAAACACAAATAGCATGTTACATGCACCCCCCAAAAAATCTGTTTTATGTTCAGATTTTATTTTTTTAATTCTTTTGGCCACACCACATGGCTTAGGGATCTTAGTTCCCCAACCAGAGATGGAACCCATGCCCTCGGCAATGAAAGCGCAAAGTCCTAACCACTGGGCCTCCAGGTAATTCCCTAATGCACCAAAACCTCAAGGCCCCGGCATTTCTGGTTCACTTCAAAAGCCACCTCATGTTTCGGTGCCCGGGCCCACCCCTTACGCACTTACACAATCACAGGCCAAGGCCAGTTGCATGCATCATAGCAGAAAGACAGAGTGTAAACAGTCAGTTGCAGGGGGGAAGGTATTCAGGATGGTATCACAACTCAGGTTTTTAACTTACACTTGAAGGAAGAGCTCTACAAAAAAAAAAAAAAGAAAGAAAGAAAACAACCGACTGTTCTGTTTCAGACGAACCCAAAAGGTAGGCAAAGGAAGCCAGTCACATTTCAGCTTCAGTCACTGAGCCAAAAGCATCCATTCTCTTGGCCAGAGCTTGCAGTTTCCCCACGGATTCTCAGAGCACAGCTGCAGGGCCCCTGCTGAGGGGGCTCTGCCATCAGTGTCGCCAACGTGAACTGCTCGAGGCATTTTACCATCTCGGCTTGTTGTAAAAATTTTCGTCATTCACTAAGACTCTTCACAGTATCAAAAACATTGCAGGAAGTCCTCTGAAGATTGGAAAAGTCACTGCTTCTCTATGGATTTGCATAGAGAAAACGCAGTAGACTTCAGTATATAAAGCTAATGAGAGATCAAACCAGTCTGAGTTATGCCTGTCACACAACACTGCAAATCTGTGTCATGGAATAGGAAGTATCCCTGGATAATGAAGGCAGTTAAGGTCACTTCCAACAGTAAGAGTTTTTATAAAAAGTAATATCTATGGACAATAAAGGAGGTGTTGTGAACAAAACATTTTAGCGCTTGGTTAGAGAGAATGAAACTATAATCTTACAAAAGAAAGACTTTTTCAGATACATACATTCAATTTGGTTGACATCAGGGATAGAAAGACAGAGAGAGAGAGACCATACCATGACGAGGTGGGTTCAGAGTGAAGATTAAGCATTTAGAACTTTTAATACTTTTTACAGGACATTCCCTGGCAGTCCAGTGGCTAGGACTTAGCACTCAGTGCTTTTACTACAAGGTCTGTGGTTCGGTTCCTGCTCAGGGAACTAATATCCTACAAGTTGCAGAACAGACAAAAGGATAAAAGGAAAGAAATTTTTATGGCAGATTGCCAGGAATTTATTACGTCTGCTGAATCTAGTAATAAAAGTCAGGACTTGCCTTTTGGACTGACTTTTAAAAGTTCATTTTCCTAATAATTTTTGCATTAAAAAGTCAGTGATTGATTAGAAATTTCAAAAACTTGTTCTTGGAAGTTCCCTGGTGGTCCAGTGGTTAAGACTCCACACTTCCAGTGCAAGGGGACATGGGTTCGATCCCTGGTCAGGGAACTAAGATCCCACATGCCACATGGAGAGGTCAAAAACAAAACCCAAAAAACTGATCCTACCATTAAGCTGCGGAAGGAATGACCTAGAGCAGTAGTTCTCAATGGAGAAAGTCGCACAACTTAGGGGGTGGTTTTAGAAATCTGTGGGCCCTCTGGGGTAGGAGAAAGCTCCTCTATCACACTGGACAGGCAGAGACCAGATACATCACTCATCCTGACTCAAGCAGGACAACCTCACACAGGGAAGATGCCCCTGCCACGCACAGCTCTTCAAGGTCCATAACATTCACATACACAAAAAACACATCTTTTTCTCAGGATATACCCTAAGGATTTATTGCTCAGTTTTAATATGTACTCTACCTTCCCAGAACTGCAACCACCAAGTAAGTCAAGACACAATTATGTTGTTTTTTTCTTTTATTTACTTGCTGTGCCAGGTCTTGGTTGCAGCGCACAGCATGTAGGATTTTAGTTCCCCAACCAGGGATCAAACCCATGTCCCCTGCATTGCAAGGTGAATTCTTAACCACTGGACCATTAGGGAAGTCCCAAGATGCAATTATATTTTAACCTGCTTATCACCATCATTGCTGAAGAATTGATGCTTTCGTACTGTGCTGCTGGAGAAGACTCTTAAGTCCCTTGGAGAGCATGGAGACCAAACCAGTCAATCCAAAAGGCAATCAACACTGAATATTCGTGGGAGGGACTGATGCTGAAGCTCCAATACTTCAGCCACCTGATGCAGAGAGCCAACTAATTGGAAAAATACCCTGATGCTGGGAAAGATTGAGGGTTGGTAAGTGGAGACAGGGAGACAGGATGAGATGGTTGGATGGCATCACTAACTGAATGGACATGAGTTTGAGCAAATTTTGGGAGATAGTGAAGGACAGGGAAGCCCTTCGTGCTGCAGTCCATGAGGTCACAAAGAGTCGGACACGACTGACCAATTGAACAATGAACAATAAATCACCACTATGGCACTTCCCTTAGTGAAGAGGTGGCAAGAATACACAGAAGAACTATACAAAAAAGATCTTCACAACCCAGATAATCATGATGGTGTGATCACTCACCTAGAGCCAGACATCCTGGAATGTGAAGTCAAGTGGGCCTTAGGAAGCATCATTATGAAGAAAGCTAGTGGAGGAGACAGAATTCCAGTTGAGCTATTTCAAATCCTAAAAGATGATGCTGTGAAAGTGTTGCACTCAATATGCCAGCAAATCTGGAAAACTCAGCAGTGGCCACAGGACTGGAAAAGGTCAGTTTTCATTCCAATCCCAAAGAAAGGCAATGCCAAAGAATGCTCAAACTACCGCACAACTGCACTCATCTCACACGCTAGCAAAGTAATGCTCAAAATTCTCCAAGCCAGGCTTCAACAGTATGTGAACCGTGAACTTCCAGATGTTCAAGTTGGATTCAGAAAAGGCAGAGGAACCAAAGATCAAATTGCCAACATCTGTGGATCATCTAAAAAGCAAGAGAGTTCCAGGAAAACATCTATTTCTGCTTTATTGACTATGCCAAAGCCTTTGACTGTACGGATCACAACAAACTGTGGAAAATTCTGAAAGAGATGGGAATACCAGACTACCTTACCTGCCTCCTGAGAAATCTATATGCAGGTCAAGAAGCACCATATACAACCAGACATGGAACAATAGACTCATTCCAAAATGGAAAAGAAGTATGTCAAGGCTATAAACTGTCACCCTGCTTGTTTAACTTATATTCAGAGTACATCACGCAAAATGCCAGGCTGGACGAAGCACAAGCTGAAATCAATATTGCCAGGAGAAATATCAACAACCTCAGATATGCAGATGATATCACTTTAATGGCAGAAAGCAAGGAGGAACTAAAGAGCCTCTTGATAAAGTAAAAGAGGGGAATGAAAAGCTGGCTTTTAACTCAACATTCAAAAAACTAAGATCATGGCATCTGGTCCTATCACTTCATGACAAATAGAAGGGGAAAAAGTGGAAGCAGTGACAGATTTTATTTCCTTGGGCTCCAAAATCACTGCAGATGGTGACTGCAGCCATGAAATTAAAAGACACTTGCTCCTTGGAAGGAAGGCTATGACAAACCTAGACAGTGTGTTAAAAAGCAGAGACATCACTTGCCAACAAAGGTCTTTATAGTCAAAGCTGTGGGGATTTCTCTGGTGGCCCAGTGGCTAAGACTCTGTGTTCCCAATGCAGGGGACCTGGGTTCAATCCCTGGTTAGGGAACTAGATCCCATCTGTCGAAACTAAAGATCCCACATGCTGCACCTAAGACACGGCGCAGTCAAATAAATAATTTTTTTTAAATAATTTTAATTTTTTTTCAATTTTTTTTCAGTTTTTCCAATAGTCATGTATGGATGTGAGAGTTGGACCATAAGGAAGGCTGAGCACCAAAGAATCAATGCCTTTGAACTGTGGTGCTGGAGAAGACTCTTGAGAGTCCCTTGAATAGCAAGGATATCAAACCAGTCAACCCTAAAGGGAATCAACTCTGAATATTCATTGGAGGGATTGGTGCTGAAACGCCAATACTTTGGCCACCTGATCTGAAGAACCAACTCACTGGAAAAGACCCTAACGCTGGGAAAGACTGAAGGCAGGAGGAGAAGGGGACGGCAAAGGATGAGATGATTGGATGGCATCACCGACTCAAGGCACGTGGGTTTGAGCAAACTCCGGGAGATCGTGGAGGACAGAGGAGTCTGGCATGCTAACATGACTTAGCAACTGAACAGTAACATCATCACTATATATAAAAAAAAAATCACTTAACTGAGAGCAGCACAATAGTCACGCATGTCATACCTATCTATTAGTATTGGTTTACTGAGGGTTATTGTGTAATAGTAACAAGTACCAGTCCTTGATTATTTCACTATGCCTCAAGCTCTGGTCATCCTCAAGTGTTTATGTACTGAAAAATTATTTTGTATAACCTATTTACCTTTTATTTCTCCTTTCTGATATTACTAGGACACTATATTGGTTTTTAAATAATATATATTTTAAAATATTTATATCACGTATAATTGTTATATTTTCTATGAATCTCACTTCAGCAGTATAATTGGGACATCAGAAAATATTTGGTAAAAAGAGGGTGCAGGGACTGCCCTGACGGTCCAGTAATTAGGACTCTGAGCTTTCACTGCAGGGAGCATGTGTCCAAATTGCTGGTAGAAGAACTAGGATCTGCATGCTGTACAAACACAGAAACAAAAGCAGGGTATAGGTCTGAGGGTTGAAAATGCAGGTCTATTGATTTAAATATCTCAGTTATTTATTACAGGCCAAACATAGTAAGAAATTATAGTCTATTTAAATAAAAACACGCTGATAAAGTTGATGTTCAAAGTCATAAACAGACATGCTGGGACGTGAAAAGTCATATTCCTGTATTTACATATGAGATAACAAAACTACTGCAGTTTAAGCTCCAAGACCTAGGCAAGTCTCTCCATTTCTCAGCTACCTTCCCTCCACCCCACCCCCTAAAGTCAGGATAGCACTATTTCCTTCCTCTATCTAGGGTTGGCCGGATGAATCAAACGAGAACTCTTTTAGAGAGTTTAGCATCCTGCCCTGTTCATGGTCAGGGCTTCCGATGGATACGCCACTAAGCTAACCTAAAACTTAAAGGCAGAGGAGTAAAGAAAAGAGGGAAATGGGAGCTAGCAATGGGATCGTAAGCCTAAAAGTGAGTAAAAAAAGGACAAATATAGGACTTGTTAAAAAGAAAAAAGACTGAAATATCAATTCATTACCGTCAATTCAACTAAGCTAACTAAATAACTTTCATTTTCTTATACTTGTACATGGAGAAGAAGTGATACAAAACAACATTAGACCACGAAAGAATCTATTAAGATGAACACCGATGTCTGCGTTATGGTCATGTCCTGAAATGCATCACATTACTTTCTCAGTTTAACCAAGGCTTTCTGAATACCTCCTTTTGTCTGTAAGTACTAATAGCTGAGGAATCCTGAAAAGATGTCAGTGCATGTATATTATACATCTAGGGATGACTACAGAAAATTATAGCCTTTCTCATCCCCACATAAGAAGACCTCTAAATAGTAAGACTGTATTTTGGGTAAGATCAAGTAGGCCATTCAGCAACACAGAAACACAAAGGGAAAAAATTGCCCTGAGTACTGAGGCAACCCTGCCTCTCTGGTTGCTGATGCTAAAATTAGAAATAGGATTAAGAGTGCCCTGCCATTCCCAGTTGGTTTTTGTTCTAAACTCCTGCCTGGGAACCTTTCCCTCTGTCGTGTTAACCCTGAGTATTTTGTTCATTAACTTCAGAGGTGGAAAGCAACAGGAAAGAGCCAAAAGTAAAGGCTTTTATAAGTTTAAATGTGAAAGGATCTCTTTTAGCATTACACACACACCTTCAGTACTGGATCACATGGACACAGGTTGAATACAAGTTTCTTTTTGTATATGATAGCTAAGTTCCTGCTCAGCCTTAGTTCAACCAAGGGTTACCTATGAGAAAAAAAATAAACGATTTTAAAGCAAATTACTTAAGAATAGTTATTCTATTCTTGAGAAACAAATGATACCAAATCATTTATCACTAATTTCACCTTTTGAAATTTAGAAGTAACAAGAAAACTATAAAAGGAGTGGGGATGTTCTACCCTGTTTCTCCCATGGAATGATGATAAAATCTGGACAGAACATACGACACAACTATTTGAAGACTCTGAAATGTGTATGACAGCAGGTGGAATGGGGAGTTTGAAGGGCCACTGAATGAAAGCTGATTTTTTCTGCCTTTCTTCCCTCTGGGATGCCCCGGCCTGGACTTGGAACAGTTTAAAAACTTGGAAATTTTCCTAGACAGAGCTCTAGAAGGCCTGTAGCTCTGGTTCAAGGAGCAGGAAGGGGTACCTAAAACTCTGATGATGGGAGGAGTTCTGGTCCCCAGGGGTGGGGTTCAATCATTTCGCTTTTTTGCCCCAGTCTTCATGCCACTTAGTCCCAGACATGAATGCAGTCATGAGAAATACCCAACCAAGCACAGTAACTAAGGCTGTATCTTTTCTGGCTGAAGAACCAGAAAGAGAAGCCCTTGGTAATCAAAGCACGATTCAGTTGATGCAAAAAGAGGAGCTCAGGAAAGCAACAGCATGAGGTTGTTCAGGAACTCCTGGATTTAGCCCCAGTGCATGCACGCTACATCAGAACCCAAACAGCATGCCCAAGACTTGGAGAGCAGAACCACGGGAGAGATCACCACCCAGGGCCCAAACTGGCCACCACTGAGTGCTACACACAAGAGACAAATCCAGAGAGCACTTCAAAGGCTTCAAAAATAGAAGTGAAACTGCAGAAGGCTGGCTGCAACTCACAGCCTGAAGCCAACTGGGTCGAATTGCATTCGAAAATGAAATTACCAACATTCTCCATAGGATGTGAACCAAGATCCAGAGTCATAATACTATACTCAAAACGTCCAATACACAATCCAAAATCACTTATATAAAGAATTAGGAAAATCTCAACGCACATGGGAAAAGGCAATCAACAAATGCAAATGCCAAGAATGACACAGATGATGGAATTATGACAGACTTTAAAGAAACTGTGATAAAAATGTTCCAAAGGGTGAGCACCCTTGAAAAGAATAGGAAGAAAATGGCCAAGAAGTAGGAGACAAAAAAGAAATAAAAATTTAGAACCAAAATAAACCTGAAGTAAACTCCTGGGATAAACACAATAGCAGACTGAAAACAACAGAAAAGTGTCACTACTCATGAAGGCAGATCAACAGCAATTATTTAATCTGAACAATTGAGGGAAAGAACGAACAGTGGCCCAAAGACCCGTGGGAAATTACCAAAGGTCCAACTTTTATGTTATCGGTATCTCAGAAAGACAGGAAAACAAGAAAAATGTTTGCTGAAAATACCTTTAGTAAATGGTTACTGAAGATTTTCCAAATTTGGTAAGAGATAGAAACGTATAGATTGAAAAAGTTCAGCAAACCCCTGTGAAATAATAGAAAATACATATATTGGTCTCCCTACCTCAACCTCTTCCCTTCCAGGCACAGAGCTCCTAAAATTCTTCTGATTTCCTAAGTGGTAAGAGCATTAGGTATATCTCCTGTTCTACGGAGGAAACTCTAGGTGGGTTCCTGGATGGCTCGTGGTTAGAAGCCGGTCACCAGGAAGAGCCAGCCATGATCAGAAGCTTGGAATTTTCAGTCCCACCCCTCATCCTCCAGAGAGGGTAGAGGCACTGGAAATGGAGTTAATAATTGAACCTACCTACATGATGTCCCAAAAGTAGGGGGTTCACAGAGCTTAAAGGTGGTGAACACATCCACAGTGGGAGGGTACCCCAACTTCATAGAGACAGCAGCTCCTGCTCTCAGGATTCACCCAGACCTTGCCCTATGGATCCATTCATCTGGTTACTCATCTCTATATTTTATTACATCCTTTAACAAGCTGGTTGTCGTTACTGTTTAAAAGTTAAGTCATGTCCGACTCTTTGCAACCCCACAGACTGTAGCCTGCTGGGTTCCCCTGTCCATGAGATTCCTCAGGCAAGAACATTGGAGTGGCGTGTCATTTCCTCCTCCAAGGGATCTTCCTGAGCCCAGGGATTGAATCTGAGTCTCTTGCATTGCCAAGCAGATTCTTCACTGCTCTTCACTGCTGAGTCACAGGGTTAGAACAACACTCACCTTTGATTCAGTTCAAGTGTTCTCTAACGAGCATCACAAGAAGTGAAAACTTCAATGTAGGACTAGGAGTTTTGTTTCAATATAGTTCTGTGCTTTCAAAACCAGAAAGAAAAAAAAAACTAGAGAGAGGAAAAAAGGGAAGCATACGGAAAGGGAAGAAGCCCCATGCCCTCCCCCCTTATCTTTTCCAATGTGACTCTTACATTTGGCTGTCCTTTATGATAAACTGATAATAGCAGCAAGGGGCTTCCTGGGTGGTTCAGCAGTAAAGAATCTGCCTGCCAATGCAGGAGATGTGGGTTTGATCCCTGAGTTGGGAAGATCCCTTGGAGAAGGAAATGGCAACCTACTCCAGTATTCTTGCCTGGAAAAACCCAAAGACAGAGGAACCTGGTGGGCTACAGTCCATGGTGTTGCTAACAGTCGGACTTAGCTATTAAATAACAATAGATAAACTGGTAAATGTAAGCATATGTTTCCCTGATTTTAGTAAGCCACTAGCAAATCAATCAAAACCAAGAAGGGAGATCTTTGCAACCTCTCATCTACCGCTGGCTGGTCAGAAGCATAGGTAATAATAACCCAGATTTGCAACTAACATGTGCAGTCTCCTGGGACTGAGCCTTTAGCCTCTAGGATCTGACACTTCTCCAGGCAGAAAGTGTTAGAATTCAGTTAAATTACAGGACACCCATCAGACGCTACAGATAGGACACCCATCAGATGCTACAGAGAATTGCTTGTGGGAAGTAAATTTTTCACATATTTTGGTGACTAGAGTGACAGAAGTGAAGTGTTCTGAGTGATAAAGGAGACACTCAGGAAAGAAAAGACACATAGTCAGAAAGAACTGGGTTTTTCCCAACATAGGAGGAAAACTGGGTGCTTTCTCTTTACAACCTCAAACAAGATAAAACCCCCAAAATCTATCTTCAGACATATCATAAATTGTTGAAAATCAAAGACAAAGAAAAATCTTGAAAGCAGCCAAAGAAAAATAACACATTACTTACATGACAGTGGTTCTCAGCTGGGGATTAAGTTGTCCCCAAGATGATCTTTGACAATATCTGTTGACATTTTTAATGGTCACAACTTGGGGAGGAAGGGAGCTGCTGGTATCTAGTAGGTAGAGACTAAGGATGTTAATAATAATAATCCTACAAAACCATGTGCTACCTTAAAGAAACTCAGTCAGGGCATTCCCTGGTGGTCCAGTGGATAAAACTCTGCATTCTTAATGCAGAGGGCCTGGGTTCAATCCCTGGTCAGGAAACTAGATACCACATGCCACAACTAAGACCTGGCTCAGCCTAAAAAAAAAAAAAACTCATTCAAACTTCAAGGGAAAAAAAAATAGTGTAATAAGATACCATGCACACATTAATCAAAAGAAAGCTGGAGTGGTATTTAATCTCAGAGTAGAGTTCAGAGCAAAGAAAGCTATCAGAGATGAAGAAGGACATTACATCATAATAAAAGGGTCAATTCACTTTGAAGACATAGCAATGCTAAGTTTATATAGACCAAACAACAGAGTTTCAAAATATATGAAACAGAAACAAAACTGAGAGGAGAAATAGGCAAATGACTGTAATAAGAGATTTAAATACTCCACTCTCAGGAGAGGATGGAACACGAGACCAAAAATCAGCAAACACACAGAAGAACTGAACACTATCAACCAGCTGGAACTACAACATTCGTACAGCCCTCTACCCAACAACATGAAACATTTGCCAAAATATGCTATATCTATCTAAAATGAAGATATAAAACAAGTGACAATCGATTAATGAGATATAAGTATGCAAGGTATATTTACCAACTGTAGTGTAATTAAACTATTAATGCAAGTTAAGGGATTTCTCTGGTGGTCTAGTGGCTGAGACTCTGTGCTCCCAATGCAGGGGACCCAGGTTCAATCCCTGGTCAGGGAACTAGATCCCACATTCTGCAACTAAGATGCAATGAGGCCAAATAAATAAATAATTAAAAATCAAAAACCTACAAGTTATTAAAGGAAAAAGTCCATAGGTCAAAGAGCAAGTCTCAAGGGAAATCAGAAAATACTTTGAACAACAACAACAAAAAAAAAAACAAGATTTATGGCATTAAGTTAAAGGGAAATTTATAGCATTTACACTAGGAATTAAAAAAGAAAGGGTCTCCAATTAATAACCCAAGCTTCCATCTTAAACTAGCAAAGAAAAGCATAAAATAAACCCAAATGAAGTAGAAAAAATAAAATAATGAAGAGTCAAATCAATGAAAAGAAAAAAGCAGGAAAAAAATTAATGAAACCACATACTGTTTCCTTGGAGAAAAAAGATAAAATGGATAAACCTGTGGCAAGACTGACAAAGATGATGAGAGAAAGAGGAAGAGTGTGTGCACACAACAGAACACATTACCAGTATCAGGAATAAAGGAGATAACACCACAGACCCCACAGACAATTAGAGGATAACGAGGGAATACTGCAAAACTTTGTGCATCTCTATTCAACAACTTGAATGAAATTAACCAATTCTGAAGCAACTACAAATCACCAAAACTACCCAAGATAAAATATATACATAGCTCTTTAACTTTGTAAAAAGATTGAAATTGAACTAAAAAAAATAAATAAAACATCTTCTAAGGAAGAAATCTTTATGCTCGGGTGGTTAAACCGGCAAATGCTATCACACATTTAAAGAAATACTGTCATCTCAGCACAATCTCTTCCAAAACACATAAACAAGCACTTCACAAGACAGTTTGAGACTATATTACCCTGATAACAAAGTCAAAGACAACACACACAAAAAATAAAACTACCAACTAATATCCCGCACGGACAAAGACACCTAAATTGTCAACCACAAACTTAACAAACTGAATCAAGGAATAAGTTCAAAGACTAAAACACCACAACCAAGTGGAATTTATCTCAGGAATCTAAGATTGGTTCAATATCTGAAGAGCAATAGTAATCCATCACAGTAACAGTCTAAAGCTACTGCATTATCATATCAATTTGTGCAGAAAAACCATTTGACACAAACCAACATCCACTCACTATAAAGACTGTCAACAAACTAGGAACACAAAGAGTATCCTCAACTTGATAAAGGGAATCCACAAAAATACTACAGCTAACATTTTACTTTATCGAGCCCATCTTTGCATGAAATGTTCCCTTGGTATCTCTAATTTTCTTGAAGAGATCTCTAGTCTTTCCCATTCTATTGTTTTCCTCTGTTTCTTTGCATTGATCGCTGAGGAAGGCTTTCTTATCTCTCCTTGCTATTCTTTGGAACTCTGCATTCAAATGGGTATATCTTTCCTTTTCTCCTTTGCTTTTCGCTTCCCTTCTTTTCACAGCTATTTGTAAGGCCTCCTCAGACAGCCATTTTGTTTTTTTGCATTTCTTTTTCTTGGGGATGGTCTTGATTCCTGTCTCCTGTACAATGTCACGAACCTCCGTCCATAGTTCATCAGGCACTCTGTCTATCAGATCTAGTCCCTTAAATCTATTTCTCACTTCTACTGTATAGTCATAAGGGATTTGATTTAGGTCATACCTGAATGGTCTAGTGGTTTTCTCCACTTTCTTCAATTTCAGTCTGAATTTGGCAATAAGGAGTTCATGATCTGAGCCACAGTCAGCTCCTGATCTTGTTTTTGCTGACTGTATAGAGCTTCTCCATCTTTGGCTGCAAAGAATATAATCAATCTGATTTTGGTGTTGGCCATCTGGTGATGTCCATGTGTAGAGTCTTCTCTTGTGTTGTTGGAAGAGGGTATTTGCTATGATCAGTGCGTTCTCTTGGCAGAACTCTATTAGCCTTTGCCCTGCTTCTTTCTGTGCTCCAAGGCCAAATTTGCCTGTTACTCCAGGTGTTTCTTGACTTTCTACTTTTGCATTCCAGTCCCCTATAATGAAAAGGACATCTTTTTTGGGTGTTAGTTCTAAAAGGTCTTGTAGGTCTTCATAGAACCGTTCAACTTCAGCTTCTTCAGTGTTACTGGTTGGGGCATAGGCTTGGATTACCGTGATACTGAATGGTTTGCCTTGGAAACAAACAGAGATCATTCTGTCGTTTTTGAGATTGCATCCAAGTACTGCATTTCAGACTCTTTTGTTGACTATGATGGCTACTCCATTTCTTCTAAGGGATTCCTGCCCACAGTAGTAGATATAATTGTCATCTGAGTTAAATTCACCCATTCCAGTCCATCTTAGTTTGCTGATTCCTAGAATGTCAATGTTCACTCTTGTCATCTCCTGTTTGACCACTTCCAATTTGCCTTGATTCATGGACCTAACATTCCAGATTCCTATGCAATATTGCTCTTTATAGCATCAAACCTTGCTTCTATCACCAGTCCCATCCACAACTGGGTATTGTTTTTGCTTTGGCTCCATCCCTTCATTCTTTCTGGAGTTATTTCTCCACTGATCTCCAGTAGCATATTGGGCACCTACCGACCTGGGGAGTTCATCTTTCAGTGTCCTATCTTTTTGCCTTTTCATGCTGTTCATGGGGTTCTCAAGGCAAGAATACTGAAGTGGTTTGCCATTCCCTTCTCCAGTGGACCACATTCTGTCAGACCTCTCCACCATGACCCATCCATCTTGGGTGGCCCCACACGGCATGGCTTAGTTTCATTGAGTTAGACAAGACTGTGGTCCTGTGATCAGACTGGCTAGTTTCTGTGATTGTGGTTTCAGTCTGTCTGCCCTCTGATGCCCTCTCTCAGTGCCTACCATCTTACTTGGGTAAGTAAGTAAATGGTATGGACCTAACAGAAGCAGAAGATATTAAGAAGAGGTGGCAAGAATACACAGAAGAACTGTACAAAAAAGATCTTCACGACCCAGATAATCACAATGGTGTGATCACTCACCTAGAGCCAGACATCCTGGAATGTGAAGTCAAGTGGGCCTTAGAAAGCATCACTACAAACAAAGCTAGTGGATGTGATGGAATTCCATTTCAAATCCTGAAAGATGATGCTGTGAAAGTGTTGCACTCAATATGCCACCAAATCTGGAAAACTCAGCAGTGGCCACAGGACTGGAAAAGGTCAATTTTCATTCCAAACCCTAAGAAAGGCAATCCCAAAGAATGCTCAAACTACCGCACAATTGCACTCATTTCACACACTAGTAAAGTAATGCTTAAAATTCTCTAAGCCAGGCTTCAGCAATACGTGAACCGTGAACTTCCAGATGTTCAAGCTGGTTTTAGAAAAGGCAGAGGAACCAGAGATCAAATTGCCAACATCCACTGGATCATCAAAAAAGCAAGAGAGTTTCAGAAAAACATCTATTTCTGCTTTATTGACTATGCCAAAGCCTTTGACTGTGTGGATCACAATAAACTGTGGAAAATTCTGAAAGGGTTGGGAATACCAGACCACCTGACCTGCCTCTTGAGAAACCTGTATGCAGGTCAGGAAGCAACAGTTAGGACTGGACATGGAAAACAGAGACTGGCTCCAAATAGGAAAAGGAGTACGTCAAGGCTGTATACTGTCACCCTGCTTATTTAACTTATATGCAGAGTACAACATGAGAAACGCTGGGCTGGAGGAAGCACAAGTTGGAATCAAAGATTGCTGGGAGAAATATCAATAACCTCAGATATGCAGATGACACCACCCTTATGGCACAAAGTGAAGAAGAACTAAAGAGCCTCTTGATGCAAGTGAAAGAGGAGAGTGAAAATGTTGTCTTAAAGTTCAACACTCAGAAAACTAAGATCATGGCATCTGGTCCCATCACTTCATGGGAAATAGATGAGAAACAGTGGAAACAGTGGTTGACTTTATTTTTCTGGGTTCCAAAATCACTGCAGATGGTGACTGCAGCCATAAAATTAAAAGACGCTTACTCCTTGGAAGAAAGTTATGACCAACCTAGACAGCGTATTAAAAAGCAGAAACATTACTTTGTCAACAAAGGTCTGTCTAGTCAAGGCTATGATTTTTCCAGTAGTCATGTATGGATGGGAGAATTGGACTATAAAGAAATCTGAGTGCAGAAAGAAGAATCGATGCTTTTGAACTGTGGTGGACAAGACTCTTGAGAGTCCCTTGGACTGCAAGGAGATCAGTCCTGGGTGTTCATTGGAAGGACTGATGCTGAAGCTGAAACTCCAATACTTTGGCCACCTGATGCGAAGAGCTGACTCACTTGAAAAGACCCTGATGCTGGGAAAGATTGAGGGCAGGAGGAGAAGGGGACGACAGAGGATGAGATGGTTGGATGGCATCACCAACTCAATGGACATGGGTTTGGGTGGACTCTGGGAGTTGGTGATGGACAGGGAGGCCTGGTGTGCTGCGATTCATGGGGTCGCAAAGAGTCGGACACGACTGAGCAACTGAACTGAACTGAGTTTATGTGTATCTGACACAGTATGTACACTTTCCTGACCATCTTAAAGCTTCCTGTTGGAACCTAGAAAAACGGTACTGATGAAGCTATTAGCAGGGAAGCAACAGAGATAAAGACAGAGAACAGACCTGGGGGCCCTGGGGTGGGGGCAGAGAGTGGGATGAACTGAGAGAGTAGCATTGAAACATATACATTACCATGTGTAAAATAGATAAACAGTGGGAATTTGCTGTATGATGCAGGGAGCTCAACCTGGTGCTCTGTGACAGCCTAGAGGGGTGGGATGGGGTGGGAGGTGGGAGGGAATTTCAAGAGGGAGGGGACATATGTATACCTGTGGCTGATTCATGCTGATGTATGGCAGAAACCAACACAACACTGTAAAGCAATTATCCTCCAATTAAAAAAATCAGGCTTATTTCTCTCCATTTTCTTCTTGGACTCAACAACTTATCCCTATTTTGGTTATCAAATAAGCCCATATTCATCCTTAAAGTACACTCAACCTTAGTTTCCAATTAGAGTATTTAAGTTACATCCCGTAAAAAAAATAAGGGTGTTAATGATGAAACAGAGATCCTCTGAAGAAGGTAAAAAATAAAAGTTACCTACAAGGCTCTCACAGGACTGTTAGCGTTCTGGTTTTTGCTCTTCTGGGCTTGTCCTTTTACATGTGTTCTTAGATGGTTTGTATGAGTAAATTAAGCATTCTTCATGTTTTCAGTATTTTGAAACAGTTTACTCATTGTCTCCTTAAAGTTAAGTTTTCACTATCGTTTTGTTTGTTTTTTGTTTATTCAGTCTTTTGCCCATGAAGAAAGGCTTATGAGATCTTAATTGCCCGGCCAGGGATGGAACCAGGGCCACCACAGTTAAAGCGCCAATCCTAACCACTGAATTGCCAGGGAATTCCCTTCACTGTTGTTTAAAAACGAAACCCTCGCTGGGTGGCGTGGGGGCGGGGAAACGGGGACACACACACACACAGATGTCCCATTAAATTACAGGCTAACTCTCACACCTCATTTTGATGACATTCACTGAGTTTGACCCACTTTTGTTCATATCACAGAATTAATAGAACAAAACTCACCTTTGATTTAGTTCAACTGCTCTCTAATGACCATCACAAGAAATGCAAATCTCAGTGTGGCACTAGGAATTTTGTTTAAATATAATTCTGTGCTTTCAAAAACAGGAAGAAAAAAAAAAGCAGAGGGAGAGAAAAAGGGAAAGCCTGTATGAGGGGAAGCCGTCCCATGCCCTTCGCCCATACTTAGCCCGATGCATCCATTTCACTTGGCTGTTCCTGATTTGGACACTTTATAATAAACTGGTAATAGTAGCAAGAGGTAGAAAGGGGAAGGAGAGCTCAAACTACCATACAGGACACATGGTTATGACTTTCAACCTTATTCCTAACTCAACTCCCACCAGAAGTTTAGGGGGGGTTTGGGGGTTTTGTTTTGGCCTTCTTTTTCAACTCAAGCTACTTGGTTATCTACTGGGTTTGTGAATGCCTTCTTCTAAATGACCAGAATGCCCTTCTACAATAAGATGGTTACAACATATGGCTAGAATTCAACTTGTTCTTCTACCATTTCTACTTTGAAAAGTTTTGTGTCAAGGATGCCAGTCACTGAGGATAAATCTGTCTCCTGAGGCAGAAGGAATATGTATTTGGTCTTCGTCCATGGTTCTCAACACAGAGATCCTTCCATTTCCTGAATGACAGGAGTGACGAGGAATATCTTCCACCCTGACGAGGCCTGTCTCACTGGATCCCTAGATAGCTTCAGGATGAGGGACTGGTCATCAGAAAGACTAAGGCACAATTGGAGGTTCAGAACTTACATTCTCATTTCTCCACGCCTGGCAAGAGGAGAGGGGCTGGAGATCGAGTTAATCACCAACAGCCAATGACTCCATCAATCATACCAGTGTAAGGAAGCCTAAAAGGACAGGGCTTGGAGAGCTTCTGGGCTGGTGACTATGTGCAGATGTGGGGAGAAGGCAAACACGGAACCGGCACGGAAGCTCCACACCCTCTCTTCACACCCTACACTCTGTGCATCTCTTCCACTTGGCTGTTCCTAAGCTGTACCTTTCAGAGTACACTGGTCATAGTAAGTAACGGACATTCCTGGGTTCCATGAGCCATTCCAGTGAACTGTCAAAGGGTAGTCGGGGCACTGTGGGACCTTCCATCCAGCTTTGTGGCCAGCCAGGAACAACTGTGAGGAGCCTGGGCATTCCTCTGTACCCGGCATCTGAAACGAGGGTGGTCCTGTGGAGTCTGATGCTAAACTGAATAACATCAGAATTGAACTGAATTGTTAAGACACTTAAGTTGGTGTTGGAGGAACAGAGAAGTGGTACTGGAAAAGACGCCATGTATTTGATATCAGAAAAGTCAATAAAATGACACAGGTCCTCTGTCTTTATGGCCTCAATCAAGCAGACAAATCTCTTACTTCACACTCAGGGTACCATTTTACACCAAAAACAGCAAGATCAGTGTTTTTAGGGCTCTTGGCACATTAAAACAAAGATCTACTGGATCCTGTGAAAATAAAAGATTACAAAGTTTTAACATTTTTTTTTTTAGTTTTAACATCTTTAAAGCTTTTTAAAAGTCACTTTTTCTGGCTACGGAACATTAAAGTTTAAATAACTATAACACTATTTCCCACCCACAAGTACTTAACTTCTTTTCCTCTCAGTGGTTTTTCATGGGATCGCATTTATTCCTAATCACCAATCTAAACTTGAAGCAGTACAGCAATCATGTAAATCAGAAACAGAGACTTACCAATTATTTCTTCTTTAATCTCCCATGACTTGAAGTGAATACTACTGAAACCGAAAACTTCTTTTTATGACCTTTCCTGTTTACAACCATAAGCAATCTGTTTGTGGTTGTGAGTAGTTTAATGTAATTCAGACAGAAAAGGGCCAACTGTTTTCACTGGAAGTATTATAGGACTCATCTGCAGGTTGTGAAATTGAAAGAGCTTGGCACTTGGCAACTTGGCCAACTAACACAACTTGGCAATAACACAGCATCTTAAAATTAGTGCTCAGGCACCTCTAAAAATTATCTTAAAGCTTGAGAACACATGAACAGCAGCCCTCCATGGACACTCCTCCATAGGATGGTTGTGCCTACAGGCTGTTTTCCCTATTTACACATGGTAAGATGCTTTCAGTGGCTGACTTACAGGTGAATCCTCCACAGGGCAGTCGTCAGGAAAGAACACCAAACCAAAGGAAGCACGGGGTCGGGGGGGGGGGGCGCGGGGTGCTTAACGACACCTGGCGCCCTATGGTCAGAGAGCAACGGGGAGAAAGAGAAGCAAGAATAACGTCAAGGCCAAGCCCAAACGACCTAAGTAAAATTACATTTCACAGAGAAAGCAAAGCAATGATTCAAGAGAAAAGATTTGATTTTAGACACCTTAGTTGAATGGATATTTAAGTAAATGTTTGCTTCCAAATACAAAGCAAAAACAAAAACAGTAGAAACAAGTGGAATTTCTCAGAGAGAGAAAACAAAGAGTGCATACAACTGTTCACATTTAAGAATGGAGAAGCACAGGACTTCCCTGGTGGTCCAGTGGTTAAGATTCCAAGTTTCCAATGCAGGGAGTGCAGGTTCGATCCCTGGTGGGGGAACTAAGATCCTACATGCAGCTCAGCATGGCCAGGAAAAAAATAAAGAATGAAGAAGCACATGTTGGGGAATAATATACAAGAGTAACCATGACTAAAGCCTGCAGGGAGAGGAACTGAGAGCATACATGCTGCAAGAAAATGAATGACCAAGGAAATGCCAATGGATGTGGTCCCAAGAAGGGTGTGATCACACTATGATCTCTACATACCATTTCCCAAGAGAGCAGGCTTCTGGAGAAAGGGCTTATTCCAGTCCTTGCAACAGGAAATGTACAAGACAAACTTAGAATTTCTTAAACCAACGATCAAGGAAGCTATCAACTACTAAGGAGGCATCAAGAGGACAGGCCTCTCAGGTTTGGATAACCTGACCATCAGTAAGAACGACTCTAGTAATTTTGAAACCCACGTATGTTTCAAATCATGAACTCCCAACTACACACAAAACCTCATTGGTTCAAAAATAAAAACAACTCACTGTAGGATGCCAAGGCACCCAATGTTTATAAGGAAGTAAATGACTGGAAAGAATCAACCATTTTTCCTCTCTCCTACACAGGCTATTGCTGTTGTTCAGTTGCTCACTCATGTCTGACTCTTTGCGACCCCATGGACTGCAGCTCACCAGGCTTCCCTGTCCTTCACTATCTCCTGGAGTTTGCTCAAACTCATGTCCATTGAGTCAATGATGCCATCCAACCATCTGTCCTCTGTCATCTCCTTTTCATCCTGCCTTCAATCTTTCCTAATAATTCAATAGCTAATAAGGACAAGTTCCTCTATACAAACGCATTCTAACTGATATATGGAGAAACTGTAGAATTAAGAGTAATACCATCCTACAGCCACAAAGTATTGAATCTAACAATGATCAATGGCATTTTACAACCCAAAAATGCAAATTATGTTAAAACAAGCCAAAAGTGAACTTAATTCTAATCCAAGTCCCACAAGGGTCAAAGGAATGTGTAAAGTGACCACACATGGATGCAGTTCAGCAAAGAATGTGAAACATTCTAAAGAATAAAACCAACTTCAACAAATACACTACACCCTCCCAAAAAAAGGTGAACCTATTAACTGTCTTAAGAAGAGATCCTATTTGGATCCTGACTCAAAAAAATTTTATAAAAGATAACCACGGAAATATGATTAGATTTGACATGTAAGAGTTACTACTCATTTAACACATGAATTTTTTAAAGACACTGTTAAGGACTGAATTATATCCATCCTCCCCAAAATCCATAGGATGAAGTCTTGATTCCTAGTACCATAGTTCAATTGTATTTGGAAACAGGATATTTACAGAGGTAGTCGAGGTCATTAGGATGGTCCCTAATCCAATATAGCTGGTATCCTTATAGAAAGGAGACAACTGGGGATTTCTCTGGTGGCCCAGTGGTTAAGACTTTGCCTTCCAATGCAGAAGGTGCAGGTTCAATCCCTGGTCAGGGTGTTGAGATCCCACATGCCTTGCCGGCCAAAAAAAAGCAAAACATAAGGCAGAAGCAGTATTGTAACAAATTCAATAAACACTTAAAAAATGGTTCAAAATAAAAAAATCTTTACCAAAAAAAAAAGAGAGAGAAAGAAATCTGGATGGACAGACACACTGCAAGCTTGGATTTACAGTGTCACAAACCAAGGAACTACCCGAACAGAGAGGCCTCGAACAAATCCTTCTCTCACGGCCCTCATGCACGCATGCACAGTACACTTTAGTCGTGTCTGACTCTTTGTGACCCCATGGACTGTAGCCTGCCAGGCTCCTCTGTCCATGGGGATTCTCCAGGCAAGAATACTGGAGTGGGTTGCCATGCCCTCCTCCAGGGGATCTTCTCAACCCAGGGACTGAACCTTATCTTAGGCATCTTCTTCATCGGCAGGCAGGTTCTCTGTCACTAGCGCCATGTGATATCAGACTTTCAGCTTCCAGAATTGTGAGACTGAAAAATTGTTGTTTATGCCACCCAGTGTGTGGTGTTTTGCAGCAGCCCTAGCGAACTAATACAGAGACATTAACTTTTAGAGATGAAGTCACTGTTTACTGAATTAAATGATGTGATGTCCAGGATGTACTTCAATAATCTGGGAAAAGATGGAAGAAGCTAGAGTTATTTAAAAAAGAGAGAGACTGGGACTTCCCTGGGGGTCTAGTGGTTGGGACTCCACCTTGCAATGCAGGGGGGGCGCAGGTTCGATCCCTGGTCAGGGAACTAAGATCCCACGTATCTCAGGGCAACTAAGCCCTGCCACCGTTACTACTGAGCCCGAGTCACACCTAGAGCATCAGTACGCGGCAACAAAAGAACTTCGTAGCACAACTGGGACCCACCTGACATAGCCAAACGAATAATAAAAATAAATACTTTAAAAAGAGGGACTGACTGCACATTGATAATGGTTGCAAAGTATCATTAATTTAGCCTTTTTGTTTGATATTTTTCATAATAAAAAGTTTAGATAAAGGACATGGAGACCTTTGAGATGACCATCTCAGAAGGACTATGAAGCACAGGACACAAAAAGTCCAGGCATCACATGCAAGGGTGCAGTAAACACAGATAGGGAGCCGGTTAGGACCAGAGCACATGCCTCGTACACCACGCATCTAGGGCTCACAGGCAAACACGTATTCCCCGAACAACTTGCACCAGCTCATTTCAAACGAGGCCAAGTCTGGGCCCTCCCAGAGCAACGATGCATGAAGAACTCTATTGTCCACAGTTGGCTAAACAGAACAGTTTACCAATAACTTCCCCAAATAATCTGTCTGAGCCCATTCATTGCACATAACCATATATTTCCTCCAGACCCAGGGAAGATCCAGTTTCTATTGGGTTCACTGTCAAACTTTCAGGGGCATGCTGAAAGCAAATAAATGACGATCATTTCAAGAAATAGAAACTTACCTTTCAGGGGAAGTGTTCTGTTTGAGTAACCTGATTAAGAGCAGAAACCCTACCACTTTCCAGCTGCGTGACCCTGGGCAAATTACTTCACCTCTCTGACCTCAGCTGTCTCATCTGTAAAGTAGGATCATGGGACTGTGGTGAAGATTAAAACAAGTCAATTCAGCAGATTAGGACGAGAAATACTGGCACATTAGTGCTCAGTAAGTGTCAGCGGTTTATTGGCCAGTCCTCAGAGTCAGGCCACGGGGAAGAAGGATCACTTAGCAGAGTCAGTGGTCTCATTGTTGCCTATTATGTCCCTTCAAAATTATTTGATAGACATCAACTACTTCTAACAACTCTTCGTACTCAAATTCACTGAAGCCATGATGATTTTTCAAACAATCCAACAAAACCTCCTCTTTCAGGACTTCCTTGGTGGTCCAGTGGCTAAGTCTCCGTGTTCCCAATGCAAGGGGCCTGGGTTCAACCCCTGGTCAGGGAACTAGATCCCACATGCCGCAGCTAAGAACCAGTGCAGCCAAGTAAATAAATTTTTTTTAGAAAACACTTCCTCTTTCGGGTTGCTAGGTCCAATACCAACATGTGGAGGGGATGTTTCCCACACCAACAATAACAAATTCTCAGACACGAGATGCATGTCCTATGGTTCAGCTCAATTCTGACACTTTCTACCTGGAGATAGAACCTGACTCCACAGGTTAAGGGTTCAGTCCCACAAGATTGCCCTCCACCCTTCAGAGGCCAATTGCCCACACTGTCATTTTCGCTTCAGACCAAACAACTATGGATATTTATATTGCACATTAATGCCTATGACTTCTTGCTCAGTTCATGCTTAAACGTAAACCCCAAGTTTCTATAGGTATTTTTTTTGCTGTTTGAGTTAAAGGACCTCATCGTGTTACGTTGTTGTTTATATTTAAGATGCTTTGGTCTCATCTAATTTTTGTACGGCATTCATTCGCATACCCATCACGGACCACACAGCACCAAACCACGCTGACCAGGGCACCAAACAGGACTCAGCATTTTGAGAGATGAGTATGAATGACAGATCCTGTGCTTTTAAGGACATCAGCCTTCACTGGGGACTTCAGCTCACAGACTCCAAGGCCCCTGCCTGCTTCTTCATTTGGAAGTGACCCCACCCAAACCAAGTCTCTCAGGCAGTCTGGTTCTCAGCACACAGTCATCCACGGCTTCCCATGAGGGAGCGGTATGAGGTAGTTCTATGCTATGCTGATATTCTATGCTACGCTTCTAACTATGCTATTACTTATTTCCCCCCAGACTAGTTAACAAGGCACCACTACTTTCTTGCTTCCTTCCTTGTTTCTAAATAAAGACTCCTTTGTTTTCCCTTCTGCCAGCACCCAGCATAATGAGATTGCTATTTCTATATCACAGTAGTGAATTCAGGGAGGTCTCCTATTATCAGCCTTTCTTACTATATCCAGAGTCCACACAGAAAGAAAATAACAGTCTTCACAGAGATGTTACCAGCTTTAAGAAACTGTTATTAATCATATGGAAATTTCTGATATCTACAACTCACCCTCGTTAGTAAGCATTTCTCCATTAGAGGTACTTGCCTTATCTTACAAGAAGATGTCTGATCAGAGTGTATTTTTCAGTACAGTCTGAAATGCGGGCATCTCTCTGAAGTTTGGGCCCTTCTACCACAGTGGCCGGGACTCACTTTGGTGTAATTTACAGGGAAGTTCGCTTCTTCATACTACATCTTACACTAATGCCATACTCCCCACCCCCGAACTTCAGAGGAAAAAAAAAAGTCTTTTAATCACTGAAGGAAGCAAAGGCTTTCTAACATTCCCTACGCCCTAGAAGTCAAGTTTCTCCAAACCAGGAGGTACATTCAAAGCCTAAGTGTTTCAATAAAGAAAGTGCTGTTAGTACAATCCTAGGTCCCTACAGAAAAAGCCTTGCAAGATTTCCGACAAGATCCACTTACTCCCAAAAATTGCTTCAAGCTTACACAGAAGAACCAAAGAGACCTCCGAAAGAAAAATTAAGATGACTCTGCTGAGAAAAAAAAAGCAAAGAATATTTTATATTACAATGTTCAACTTAAAACTTTGGGCTTTTATTTTCAGTGTACTGGCTACTTGCTTTCCATGCCAAGAACCAGAGGCTAATCCACTGGTATGTCAGAAGCCTGAATGCAAGCTGAGGATGCTTTAGTTATGAAGGGTCCCCCTTTACTTCCCTATGTTGAGACCAGGAGACAGCTCCTACTTCCTTTATTCCATCACACCAGACAACGAATGTGGCAGAAAAATGAACTTTACACTGTGGAAACCTCTTCAGAGTTTCTTCCTGAGATATTCATCTTCTCACCTCAATGAAGTCCAGGAAATATCTGGTATCTGGGCCTCGAGATAAAGCCAACTTACATTCTTCAGTTTCCAGCAAACTGTAATTTTCTTTTTTTTTTTTATTTTTCTTAATTAATTTAATTGGAGAATAATTACTTTTCCAAAACTGTGGTGGTTTTTGCCATACATTGACCTGAATCAGCCACGGATGCACACGCGTCCCCCCCATCCTGAAACCCCCGCCTCCCCGCCCCACCCCTCTGGGCTGTCCCAGGGCACTGGCTTTGAGGGCCCTGCTTCATGCATCGGACTTGCACTGGTCATCTATTCACTCCCCAGCAGTATTTGTCAGATCACATATTCAAAATCCTGCCTCCGAAAACACATATTCAAAATCCTGCCTCCGAAAATACAGTAGCTCCAGGCAAGAGCAGACCATTAACCCAATAGCTCAGTGTATTTTCCCAGACAATAACCTCTGTGAGAACATCACTCTACTTTCAATACATGACCCCCAAATGAGAACCTAACTTGCCCTTTACTATAGACACTTCATTTAGGTAGTTAACGGGTCTTACACTTTCCTTCAGGGGAAGTCTCCCCTTTTAACATGTTATAAGTACTAGTAACCTTGATTGGAGAGTAGTATTAAGATAGTAAGATTAGGAGTAACTCTAAGAAGCCCTTTCCTGAGGCCTTGGCAATCTATATTGTTAATGAAGAAAGACAACTCCTTAAACTCAGAAAATGGGACCAATTTAAGACACTGAGTTAGGCAAAAGAAAAAGGATTTTCAAAGGTGTTTGTTTAAAGTCAAGCGCTCTGCTGGGGCTCTATCCCCTCCTCACCTCTTTGATGTTTGCCCAAGAACCCTTAAATCCTTGTCCATAAATCATGTCTCTGTCTCTTGAGGCATCTGAGGATCCAGGTCTGCCCACCATCAGGACCATCTATCTTTAGAGGAGCCCTTCCAGTTCTGGTCACATCACAAATCTACTCTTCAAGTACTTTAGCCAAGTGGGTGGCTTGAATGTTACATAATTTTGAATCTGTGATCTGAAAAATACTTGAGAAATGCACACTTTAAAATTACAACTTGCTGGAAAATGCAGAATGTATGTTGGCTTTACCTCAAGGCCTAGATGGTTCATTGACAGATGAGTAGATCAAGAGAATGTGATACGTCTACATAACGGAATATTACTCAGCCATAAAAAGGAAGGAAACTGGGTCATTTGAGGAGACATGATGGAACTAGAGTCTGTCATGCAGAGTGAAGTCAGGGGTGGGGTGGTGGGGAGGCAAACATCATGTATTAGCCTATAGATGTGGAATCTAGAAAAATGGTACATATGATCTTATTTGCAGGGCAGAAAGAGAGACACAAATGCACAGAACAGGCATAGAGATACCAAGGGGTGGGGGTGGATAGATGAGGAGATTGGGATTGGTGTATGTATAGTTGATACTATGTATGAAATAGATAACTAATGAGAACCTACTATATAGCACAGGGAACTCTGCTGAATGCTCTGTGGTGACCTAAATGAGGAGGAAATTCAAGAGAGAGGGGATATATGTGCAGGTAGAGCTGATTCACTTTGTTGTACAGCAGGAACTAACACAACATTGTAAAGCAATTATGTTCCCCAAGAAACTAACTTTAAAAAATCAGTTGATTTCAATAAAAAAGGCCACAGGGTAGGAGGTGGAGAAGAAAGTTTCTCCTAGTTCCCTTCTACATTCCACATATTTGGGGGAAAAAACAAACCTACCTCTCTGGCAGCAGGTACTTCCAAAAGTTAGTTTCCCATATTTTACCTACTAAGACACATCAGTGAAACACTGAGCCACTCCAGAGTCCGTGAGTGCGCTTCATCATCATCCAAAACAAATTGGCTAGAGATCACTTAGCGCCCGCATGACCCACAAAGCATGCAGGAGGTGGTATCCCAAGAACCTGGGTCCCCTTGGGTCATTCGGCAGAATACAGTGGTGTAAAGATACTATAACTAAGAAATAGAAAGTAAGCTATCACAGCGGTGTAAGGATCGTTCACAATCCAGTTACAGACTATAAAATGCCTCAGAGCATCGTGGTCCCAGAGCCTGTCACGTCCCTGATGACCCCACAGAAAACGGCCTACAAGAGGACCAACAGCACAGGGCGGGGATCTCTGCTTCTGAGATGCAGCCCCAGCTGGCTACTACGCTCTCAGTCCCAAATTCACCTTTCAGCTCTGCGCTGCTGGGGGCTGGGGCTTGGCACCCTGTCGCACCTCTGTCAGCGGTTTCCTGTTGGCTTCTGCTGATAGAAGGCACTAGAAGGTGGACCTCACCGGTGGTCTTGTGGCTAGGCCTCCATGCTCCCAATGCAGAGGGCGTGGGTTCAATCCCTGGTTGAGCAACTAGACCCCACATGCTGCAACTAAAAACCTGGCATAGCCGAATACATACCTACATATATAAACATTTTAAATAGTCAAAAAAGAAGGCACTAGAGGGAAACGGGAAGACAGAAGAAGAGATGGCACATGTTCTTCCCCATTAATCAGCTGTTCCTCTCAGCGCTGTCCTAACAGCAAGGGGTTTCATCACCTCCCTTCTTCCCCATCCCAAGCATGAGTCACAGCCAAGCAGCATCCCTTTGCTCACTCTCAGTTACTTGAGCCCTTCGTTCCAGCTTCTGGTATCTGATAACCTCAACCTCTGCCCTTGACCCCTCTCTTCCCCACTCAGCCTCCGGGTGTAACTGCTCTCTACAACCCATATCTATGGATTCCATCTTCGTTCCTTCAGCCATCTAGCACCTGTGTACCCTGCACATTAAATTTCCCTTGGTGTGACACCTAGTGGTTTTGTGTGTTGTGCTGTAGGCTGGATCTGAGTTAAGCACAAGAACTTAAAGTTGGGAGGAAATTAATTCATTGTTCATACTGCAGCAAAAATGTAGCATGCACTTGTATGTACTAAGCATTTTTTAAGGGCTTTAGCATATATAATCCTTCTAATGCCCACAGCAATTCAATCAAGTGGCTATTATTATCCTCATGTTAAAAAAGGAAGAAAATGAGACTGCAAGAATTTTAAAAAATCACTTCAGACATCATAAAACTAGTAAGTAGTGGAGCTGGGATATAATTCTAAGTCTGACTCTAAAAGCCTTCTGCAAAAAACTGAGGCTTTTCAAGAAACTCCACGCTGCTCCTTCCAGACTGTTTACAAGGTTCACAAATAATTTAGTGCAGGTGTATGATTGCTTTTTTGTTATCCTCATAAGTCTCATTTCTTAACAGTCCCCTTCCCTTTGAACATGCCATCGCTTGATGAGTAAATAATGTCATCTGTCCTGTGCCATGTCCCATATACTGGAGTTGGCTATTATGTTTCTTCATGGTATCATTTCACCTGTGCCTCTTCCTTCCACACTTTTTATAAACTCAAAAGTCAGATTGAAATTGAATCCCACTTAAACCTTTATTTTTTTAATAAGAGTATTTCATCTGTGTTGCTATATACTTCCTATTGTGTCAAATCAGGAAGTATGCAATGTCTGGTCATTCCATATAGTGATTCTAAGATTAATTAGTGGAGTCAAAGTCTAACTTCTCCATTGTAGAGGGAGTCCAAACCTGTCAGTGCAAAACCGTCACCTATAAGGCTTTGGCATCAGACAACTGCCACACTCAATGTGTTTAAATCAAATGTTACACAAAGTGACTCCTCAGAATAATGGAAATAAAAGTGAAAATAAACAAATGGGACCTACTTAAACTCAAGAACTTTGCACAACAAAGGAAACAATAAACAAAATGAAAAGACAACACACAGATTCGGAGACATTTGCAAATGATGTGAGCAACAAGGGATGAGTCCCCAAAACTTATGAACAGTTCATGATGCCTCAGAGCATCAAAAAACCCAATAAACAAATGGGCAGAAGACCTAAATAGACATCTCTCCAGAGAAGATATAGAGATGGCCAAAAGGCACATGAAAAGATGTTCAACATCACTAATTATTAGAGAAATGCAAATCAAAACTACAATGAGATACCACCTCACACCAGTCAGAATGGCCATCATCAAAAAAACCCACCAACAATGCCGCAGAGGGTGTGGAGAAAAGGGAACCCCCCTACACAGCGGGTGGGAATGTAACTAGATATAGCCACAGTGAAGAACAGTACAGAGGTTCCTTAGAAAACTAAAGACAGCTATCATATGACCCTGCACTCTCACTCCTACACAGATGTCCAGAGAAAAACATGATCCAAAAGAATATATGCACCCCAGTGTTCACTGCAGCACTGTTTACAGTAGCCAAGACATGGAAGCAACCTAAATGTCCATCAACAGAGGAATGGATAAAGATGTGGTACATATATACATATGGAATGTTACTCAGCCGTTAAAAAGAATGAAATAATGTCACTTACAGCAACACAGATGGACCTACAGATTGTCATACTGAGTGAAGTCAGAGAAGGAGAAATATCATATGACATCCCTTACATGTAGAATCTAAACAGAAATGATACAAATGAAAGAGACTCGCAGACTTAGATACAGAAAGTGATTCAGACTTAGAGAACGAACTTATAGGGGCTGGGGGCGGGGTGGGGGATAATTATGGAGCTTGGGATGGACGTGTACACGCTGCTGTATTTAAAATGAGTAACCAGCAAGGACCTACAGTATAGCACAAGGAACTATGCTCAGCGTTAAGTGGCAGCCTGGACGGGAGGGGAGTTTTGGGGAGAATGGATACATGTATATGTATGGCTGAGTCCTTCGCTGTTCATCTGAAACTATCACAACATTGTTAATGGGCTATACCCCAATATAAAATAAAAAGTTTAAAAACAAAGACCCAAAAAAACCTGACTCTTCAAAACGGAAATAACAAATGGTGCTCGTTCAAGTCTTCAAGGAAAGCAAAAATCCCAACAGTTCATCCTACTCCTGACAAACCCTCAATAAATTTTGTTAATCAGTATTTCAAACCACCCTTTAAATTTCAAAGGGATCAAAGGTCAAGAGTTTCAAAGTCTAGTTCCATGCTTCTTTAAATTCTGTATCTGTTCTTACTTAGTTCTTTGAACTCTGTGGGCCCGTATTTGCCCAATTGAAAATAGAGATAATCTCTCCAACTTTACTTCACCTCAAAGGACTATGGGGAGGGTAAAATGAAATATAAAAGAAAAAGTTGGATATGACAAATAAAGATTTATTATCATAGATTAAATTTTACCCAGAATAAGGAAGAATGCAATGACCTGAGAGCTTGAGAAGCCACCAAAAGTAGAATCAACAATGCTTGAGAATCCACTGCAATCCAAATTTGAAGCAACAGGATGGACGAATTTTAAGGCAACAACCGCTGCCTACAGATGATATGCTAGAACACTTGTAACTCACTTAAAAGTGGCTGCCACCACTTGACTCTTTCATCGAAAGCTATGTTACACTAGATACAGTTCCCAGATAGAAAATCACGTTTAACACTGCCCATGTTAAAATGAAGAGATTAATGAATACAGACACACTACTATAAATAAACTAACAAGGACCTACTGCATAGCACAGGGAATTATATTCAGTATCTTATAATAACCTATAGGGGCTTCCCTGGTGGCTCAGTGGTAAAGCATCCACCTGTCAATGAAGGTGTCACAGGTTTGATCCCTGGGTGGGGAATATACCCTGAAGGAAATGGTAATCCACTGCAGTATTCTTGCCTAGAAAATCCAGTGGAGAGAGGAGCCTGGTGGGCTACAGTCCGTAGGGTTGCAAAGGGTCGGACACAATTCAGTAACTAAACAATAACAAAATAACCTATACTGGAAACTAATCTGAAAAAGAATATATATGTATATATAGGTGTGTGTGTGTATATAATATTGAATCACTTAGTTGTATACCAGAAACTAATGCAACATTGTAAATCAACAATACTTCACTTCAAAATAAATTAATAAAAATTGGGATTAAACCAGTAATCTTGATACCATAGCACTCAATTCAGGGACCCACCCTTCAAGATACTGAATTTCCTAAACAAACGTTAAACTAAAACAAGAAAATGGAAGCCACTGATTCTGTCTAAAAATATACCTTTTATACATTGTGTAACTTGAAAAATGTTCAGGATAGACCAAAAATCAAGTCTTCCTGCAAAGATTAAATTCAGTAATACTGTTCTGAAAATACATGTGCTGCAAAATACTGTGAGTATAAGTGACCTGTTACCAACTGGGACCTTGGAAAATGAGACCTCAGGCCAGCTTCCCCCAACTCAAAGAAATCTTTTAACCATTCTGTGCATTTTGATGACAGTTATAGTTTAGTTTTCTAAAATGACATTTGAAGAGTCTCTAATGTTAAACACACAAACCTAGTTACTCCTGATTTTTATATTAAAAATACATAAAAGCTGAGCAGTTTTCCCTGCACTACCATCTCCAAAGTAGGTTTTAAGAATTTTCACATTCCATTATCTGAAAGAGTCAACAGACATTTTCTTTTATCTTTTCAACTACTGGGTTCTCAAATTCTCACCTTGACATCATCAACATAGTTTGGAAATTGCTGACACAGGCTATTCAACTGTGCCAAAAGATTTGGGTTTGTATACAGTTACCACAGTGCCACCATCTGAGCAAAAGAAAGCACAGTAACATTTTAAAATAAAGAATAGCAGTATTTATCTTTTTAAAAAAGACTGCCAAACAGAGAACTTCATATTTAAATACAATTAGCAAAACTCATCAGAAAGATCTCAAACAAGATTCTGTGGGATGTGACTGAATGAGGAAATTTGCCCAGTTACACCAGAACCTATTTCAATTTCTTAAAGTATCTCAAAGAGCAGATTGTTTTCAAAGAAGTAATATATTGTTACAAAGAAAAGCCCAATGCAAGACAAAGACCATAATAGAGAAGGATTGTGTTCAAGCACATCCAAGAGGTGGAAAGAGGAGGAAAATCTTCGGAAAAACTACCAACAGGCTTAGATACTAATATCTTAGTTTTAAACATAGAAGTTCTTACCTCCCACTGTAAATGAGGCGGGATATTTCGTATCTGAAGTTTCCGAATCCTGCAGAAGAATTAAAATGTTTTTTAAAAGAAAACAAAAAAAAAAAACATAAAAGCAAAAGATACTTATAGCCAACATGGATGTTTTGAAACTACCTAAGATATATTTATTCACTACATATCCATACATACTAAGAAAACACAGCCCAAGAAAGATAAAGGAGACCAAGTTAATCACAAGATGCACACTGAGGTTTCACAAGACCACTGGAAACCGAGCATCACTGGATGGTTGTGGCTTACTCTAAAAGCCACTAAAACTGGCAGATACAATGTCTGAACACATTTCATCTAATGACTGTATGCTAAGTTCAAACCCTTTAGCCTCAAAGTAAGCGTCCCAGAACACAAACAAAACCTTAGTCCAGATGTTCTTAATCTGAGATCACAGCCAAAGGGTTCATGGACAGAATTTAAGGAAGGTGGACAGGAGCGGTGGGGTGCAGTGGGGTGGGGGGGGTCACATTTATTTTCACTATCCCCTAAGTGACATTTAGCCACCTTCAATAGTGAATGCTGGCCTTAAACCACAGTAGAATTACATGTCTTGTACTCTTGACATTAATATAAATAAGTCAGGCATTTTCATTTCACATTAAGGTGTTACAGATCTTGTATATTCACTACTGTGATAGTTAGCTGTGTTGCTAGAACTTGTTACTTCTTATGTTAAGAAAGACATGTTATTATCAGCTTTAACATTTTCTAACTGTACTTCAAAATAATTTCCTTTATAATCCTATGTGCTTTATTTTATGCATTTAAAAATATTCTCAGAGGTCCACACATTTCAGGCTTCCAAAGGAATAATCCAGGGTACCAAAAAAAAAAAAAACCATTAAAAATCCCCCACCTGAGTTTCAATGCCTACCCATATTCCTATGTATACACTATGTATATAAAACACAATATATATCTTTGTAAAATAATAAAAACTGTTATACTATACATCTCCTCCTCTTCTATCCCCTCCTCAAAACTATCAGAGTAAGAGAGGGAGGATGGAAAGAAGGAAGCAACACGAATTATGTGAGACTGTACTATGGATACCACACACCAATCACTCTCTTACAAGGGAAAGGAATTTAAAGTCAACTAGCTGTTTTTTAAAAAGAGACTAGCAAGTGGGCATGACATCTCAAGTGAAATAATTAACCTCCTCTAGACCTACAGTTAATTTCCCTTTCCAGGTCCAATGATCCACTTCTAGGTACCACAGCGCAGATTCCATTGATGGTCTGGTTCTTTCCCATTCACCACAAAACTTACAGGAATCTCACGGACACTGCCTATCCCTTCGCTGCTGTTGTTCACTCGCTAAGTTGAGTCCTAGCGACCTCATGGACTGTGGCCCGCCTTTAGGGAGCTCTCAATTAGCATGTAAATTAGCCAAACTCAGGTATGTCCTGTTTGTAATCATAAAATAGAGGATGAAGGAAAAATCACTTTTACATTATTTTTATTAGACAGTAAAACAAAGCATAATCACCAAGGGCAAAGTATCAGAGATAGTGAGAGAATGTCAATTTAAGAAAACATTTTCAAACACCAGGTAGTCTTAGATTTTACACATCCTATCCTGGAATTTGTTTACAAGATAAATCATGTGCTAATAATTGTTAAAGCTGCTGGAAGCATACTATATCTCTGCCTTTGCATAAGTTTTATATTCTTCTATAAAAACCTTAAAAAAATACACCCTAATAAAAGTATTCCTAAAACATAGATTTCAACTCTTCCATGTACTGCTTTAGCAAGCAGAAAAGTTACTCACACTGTGCAAATATTTACTCTGCGTAACTAAGAAGTAAGAATTATTTACTACACATTAGAAAGTACTAATCTGTCTTAAGCAACTGACATATTAAGAAATAACAGCACAATGTTAAGAAACGCAGTATTCAACTCTATTGGACTGTTTTTGGGTGTATATATATATATATATATTACTAAAAAAATTTCCCCAATGCACACACAAAAGTGTACATACAGTTAAGGTCACCAAGCAGGTAATTCTTCTTTATTACAACAACAAATACCTACTTCACAGGGCTCCCAATAGTTTCTTTAAATAGGACACCAATTTTTGTACATTAGAAGTAATCCATTAGCCATGTTTTCCCCACATATTCTTCAAAATGTACATCTGACACCTATTTACTTATTAGAAGTTACACCAGAATAATTATTTCCCTTAACTGACTGTCCAGTTTCCATTATCTGATTCTCCGAAGTTTCACTTAAGACAAACACCAGGATTATTTTCAAAAAGTGAGTATTTTTGACGGGCTTCCCTGGTGGCTCAGAGATAAAGAATCCACATGCAATGCAGGAGATTCATGTTCGATCGCAGGGTTGGGAAGATCCCCTAGAGAAGGACATGGCAACCCACTCCAGTATTCTTGCCTAGAGAATCCCATGGACAGAGGAGGCTGGTGGGCTGCAGTCCATGGGATCTCGAAGAGTTGAACACGACTGAAGCGACCAAGAACAGCACAGTATTTTGACATCCAGAACTGTGTTTCCCCACTTTGTTTTCTCAGCTCCCATCTCCCATCTGAGCTTTTAGAATTAGGTTATATTTACATTAAATTCTAAATACCTAAGAGTCAAGAGAACAGATACTGGTATTTGTTTCTCCCGTGTAATCACAGAATCATTAGAGTTTAATTTTAACTCCCAGCAAAATAAGCGGGCATTTCACCTCCTCCTAAACACACCCAAGTTATTATTACAAGGATCACACCCCACAGGGGCAGGAACTTGTTAGGCTGTCTTGTTCACTGTCTCATTCAGAGCCTGGAACACTGTTTGGCAGCTGAGAAGCACTCAATTGACAGTTAAATTAACATTTGTTATAATACAGAGAGGGGGACGAAAACCCAAGACTCACAGATCCACCATGCAGAAACTACCAACATTCCCAATGGTTTTATTACAGCTGATGTAATAAAATGACGGTGGGATTACAGTGGGAAGACAGTGGGAATATAGAAAATTACTGTGTGAAGACCAACAGCCCCAGAAACAGGAGAATAAGAAGTTAATCACCTGTGCTATTTCAAAGAAAACTTTGAGGTTTTTGAGACCAGAAACAGGAGAAAAAGAAGTTAACCACCTGTGCTATCTTCAAAGAAAACTTCCACACAACCTATTTATAAGTTAATCATATAGAATTTAAGACTTTTCTGCCAACAGGGAAAAATGAGGTAAAGTTTAAGTTCTCTTTTAACCTTTTTTTTTCTTTTTGGCCTGCCACTCACTCAACCTGTGGGATCCTAGTTTCCTGATCAGGATCAAACCCACACCCCCTTCATTGGAAGTGTAGAGTCTTAACCACTGGATCACCAGGGAATTCTTTCATGTAACCTTTAAAAAATGCTTATTATGCTTGAAATAGTTTCTATAAAATCCAGTACTCATTATTTATTAAAAGCTGATTTAAGTACCGGATAAAGAGCCAACAGAACTCATGTAGACTTCTAAGCGCATCTTCAAAATTTTTAGTAATAAATAGAACAGATTTAAATTGATTTTATACAAATTTTCATATTGACACCAAACTAGAGAAATTGTATCAACCTCCCTAAGCCTGTATCAGTTTATCAAGTATGATTACCTACCTAATCTTATTTCTACTCAAATATGTACCAATAAATCCCCCACACACCACCTGTCATGCTACAGTACATCTGGAAAAACCTAGTAAAGGACTTTTTCACTTTAAAAATAACTATCACCATAATAGTTTCTTAAAATGATTAACAAAAATTCCTTAAGAACAGAACATTTTTGGTGTTCAGCCACTAAGCTGTGTCCGACTCTCTGCAGCCTCATGGACTGTAGCACACCAGGTTCCTCAGTCTTCTACTATCTCCCTGGGTTTGCTCAAACTCACGTCCTCTGAGTCGGTGATGCTATCTAACCACCTCATCCTCTGTCACCCCCTTAGCCTCCTGCCCTCAATCTTTTCCAGCCTCAGGGTCTTTTCCAATGAGTTGGCTCTTCACATCAGGTGGCCAAAGCATTGGAGCTTCAGCGTCAGTCCTTTCCTATTCAGGGTTGATTTCCTTTAGGATTGACTGGTTTGATCTCCCTGCAATCCAAGAGATTCTGAAGAGTCTTCTCCAGCACTACAATTCACAAGCATCAATATTTCAGCACTCAGCCTTTTTTATGGACCAACCGTACACACTTCATCTCACATTGTATGATTGGAAAAAACAAAGGTTTGACTATAGACCTTTCTCTGCAAAGCGATGTCTCTGCTTTTTAATATTCTGCTTAGGTACAGAATACCCACTCTATTTCCAATTGCTTAATTGCTATTTTACAGCTGATCTGCTCATATCAAGATCCCAACAATATGCCCACATGTGTAGAGCAGATGTCTCTTAAGGTCTGTTTGACACAAGAAAATCCCTTCACTCCATTTTCTTGCTATTTATTTGAAGGTCAAGGTCATAAACTTTGTACAAGTACTCATTCTGGGTTTTATTCATTGCATTCTGAGTCATTTTAAATATTAATAATTGTTTGCTATGTTGAATTTGATATACACAGATGCATAACATCTTATAGTTAATACAAAACATAGACATATATGAATCCACCCACCCAAATAATTAGAACAAGACAATTGAAACTACCATTCTCTTCCCCAATGCCTACCTCCCAGAATGTAACCATCACCCCCATATTATTTGTCACTCCCATGTCTTTTAAAATAGTATTTTTAGTAACTCTAAGTTTGTCTTTAAGTTACTCTTTAAGTAGACAAATAGCAAGTAGAATATCAAGGAGAGATAAGAAAGCCTCTTTGCAACCCCATGGACTATACAGTCCATGGAATTCTCCAGGCCAGAATACTGGAGTGGGTAGCCTTTCCCTTCTTCAGGGGATCTTCCCAATCCAGGGATCAAACCCAGGTCTCCTGCATTGCAGGGGGATTCTTTACCAGCTGAGCCACAAGGGAAACCCCCTGTTGCTTGACCTGAGGCCAAACTATGGTGGAGGTAATGAAGATAACCGCAAACTCCTTCAAAAGGTCCCATGCGTGGACTGCCGCACTGGGTCAGGAAACAAAAAAAACACAAACCTGCAATTCATCCTCCGGTTTCTTACTGCCTGGCTTTTGCTACATACACTCCCCATCGTGGTGTTTAATATGTTACTCTGACCCTGTAAGAGTAGCAGTTGGATCTGAAGGTTGTTGTTGTTTGGCTAGGGAGAGGTTGTGTACTTCCATGAAAAGATACATTATCTCTGGCTGTCTTCCTGTGATGCTGTGTCACTAATGATCAATCCCTAAATCCACTATTTCATTCAAGGTTGAAAATGGATTTCCTCATTGTATCATGCCTTCCATACTTTTTTTTAAATTTAGCTGGAGTTCTTCCATGAATAACAACTTTCCTTTATCACCTATCTGGAGATTCTGAACCACAATGAATAGAGTGAAGGCAGGATAAACATTGATTCTTTCCTTTCTGCATCAGATGGTCTTGTGCCACTTATCACATCCCCTAGCTCATCTCTGATTTCATCCACCACTGTGGGACAGCCCTGGGCACAGGGAAATTGTCCCACCTTCTTCTATCCCTAAGCACCCCTTCAATTCAGTTCAGTTCAGTCGCTCAGTCATGTCCAACTCTTTGCAACCCCATGAATCGCAGCACACCAGGCCTCCCTGTCCATCACCAACTCCCGGAGTTTACTCAAACTCATGCCCATCAAGTCAGTGATGCCATCCAGCCATCTCATCCTCTGTCATCCCCTTCTCCTCCTGCCCCCAATCCCTCCCAGCATCAGGGTCTTTTCCAATGAGTCAGCTCTTCGCATCAAGTGGCCAAAGTATTGGAGTTTCAGCTTCAGCATCAGTCCTTCCAATGAACACTCAGGACTGATCTCCTTTAGGATGGACTGGTTGGATCTCCTTGCTGTCCAAGGGACTCTCAAGAGTCTTCTCCAACACCACACTCTAAGCACCTCTTAGGCATCTGTTTTTCCTCAGGTTTTTCACCCAAGCCTCAGCAGAGTTCAAGGATAGCCCAGAGGAAGAGGAGAGATGAAACCCTGAAGACAATCTGCAGATTACAGAGGAGAATGTAGGAGCCAGTAGATAAATGCCCTTGTCTTCCACCTGGGAGGCATATCTGTTCATGTCTCAAAGGTCCCGTTTCCTTCTGGCAACCTCAATAAAGTGCCCTTCGTTGGCTTTTCCTAAACCTCCATTTCACTCTTCCCACTCCCTCACTCTTGCTTCTTGAAACCATCTACAAAAACAAACCAGCTTAATGCAAACCCTCACCTCAGTGTCCTCTTTCTGCAGTTCAAAGCCATTGTTATTTCAAACTTTTCAGAATAATAAGTTGGTCCCCTGGCATTGTCCAAAGAGGGCTAAATGCTTATTTTCTACTGGCCTACCAATGCAGGTCATTGGTACAAAAGAGACATGGGTTCAATTCCTGGGTAGGATAGATCCCCTAGAGAAGGGCATTGGCAACCCACTCCAGTATTCTTGCCTGAAGAATCCCATGGACAGAGGAGTCTGGCAGGCTATACAGTCCATAGGGTCACAAAGAGTCAAGACATGACTGAAGCAACTTAGCATACACACACAACATTATGTATGCATGGATATTTTGTGTTTATCAACCCACTGCACTAATTAGCCAAAGATGGGGGATTCAGTAGAAGCCTCTGCACACAGATCCTGCATCTTCTGAAATAATGCAGCTCTCCAGTAATCTTTGAGAGCTTGTCTATTTTGTTATGATTACCCAGGTTCCAATTTGTACACTTCCCGCCACCATCTTCAACCAGTTCTGTCTACATAAAACACTGGTTCCTAAAAAAAAAAAAAAAACCACTGGTTCCTTTTAATCAGAAATAATATATTGAAACACAACCTGGTCACTAGGGTGCTCACTGATATTGGGCTGGTCATTGCTTCTAGGCCAGAACTAGACAACATACTTTTTTTTTTTTTCAAAGAGAAATAAACCACATGTCCATGCCGTTTACAGTCATCCTTCCACCGTATTCAAAGGGATTGGTTCCAGTAGCCCTCCCCCTCTGGTCAGATACCAAAATCTACAGATGTTCAAGCCCCTTATATAAAATGGGTAGTATCCCAAATACCTTAAATCATCTCTAGATTACCTATAATACCTAATGCAATATAAATGCTATGTAAACAGATGTAAATACAATATAAATAAAAGGTAGATGGTTGCCCACACAAAGCAAATTGAAGTTTTCCTCTTTGGAACTTCCTGGAATTTTTTTCCTGATTATTTTTCATCTGCAGTGAATTGAATCCATGGATGCAAAACTCACAGACATGGAGGGCCAATTGGTATTTTCTTTTATTTTTAAAAAATACTTATTTCTTTAAATGGCTGCTCCAGGTCTTAGTTGCAGCATGTAGACTCTTTTAGCTGCAGCATTTGAGATCTAGTTTCCTGACCAGGGATCAAACCCGGGCCCCCCACCTTGGGAGCAAGAAGTCTTAGCCAGTGGACCACCACGAAGTCCAACTGGTTATTTTCGACTTAAATTTAGATTACTAGGTTTTTGCCAAAAGTCTTTGATCTCTACTTTTCCCCCCTCATATTAAAGCTTGACACCAGGAATAAATAAGAATGTAAACAAGAAAATGCTTTATGTCCATTATGGACTGAATGTTTATGTTTCCCACCCCAAATTCTTATGTTGCAGCCCCTATCCCTATGCAATGGTGTTAGGAGATGGGCCTTTGAGGATTATTTAGGGTCACTGAGGACAGGAGCATGGAGCCCCCATAATGGGACTACAGTTTTTCTAAGAAGAGAGACCAGGGCTGTCTTCACTGCACACTCTGAGGAAAGGCTATGTGATCCCACACCACAGCAAGAAGGCACTGGTCTACAAGCCAAGAAGGGGGCCCTCGGCAAGAACTCAAAGAACCCACCTGCACCTTGATCTTCCCTATTTTTAGAACTGTGAGAAATAAACATCTGTTAAGCCATCCAGTCTATATAGACACCCAAGCTGCTTAAGACACCATCTGTTATCTAACCTCACAAGTCAGCATTTTACAGATTCTAAGACAAAAGCACAAGCTCACCTGTCCAAGGGCTTCCCTAGTGACTTAGTAAAGAATTCACCTGCAATGCAGGAGACGTGGGTTTGATCCTTGGGTCAGGGAGATCCCCTGGAAAAGGGAATGGCAGCCCACTCCAGTATTTTTGCGTGGAGAATTCCACGGACAGAGAAGGCTGGCGGACTACAGTCCATGGGGTCGCAAACATGCCTGAGTGACTAACACATACAAAAGAAAGAATATTACATGAAACAACTGACTGGTTCAAAATTGGGAAAGGAGTACAGTAAGGCTGTATATTGTCACCCTGCTTATTTAACTTATATGCAGAGTACATCATGTGAAATGCCAGGCTGGATGAATCACAAGCTGGAATCAAGATTTCCAGGAGAAATATCAACAATCTCAGATATGCAGATGATATCACTCTAATGGCAGAAAGTGAAGAGAAACTAAAGAGCCTCCTGATGAGGGTGAAAGAGGAGAGTGAAAAAGCTGGCTTAAAACTCAACATTCAAAAAACTAAGATCATGGCATCCAGTCCCATCACTTCATGGCAAATAGAAGGGGAAAAAGTGGAAGCAGTGACAGATTTTATTTTCTTGGGCTCCAAAATCACTGCAGATGGTGACTGCAGCCATGAAATTAAAAGACATTTGCTCCTTGGAAGGAAAGCTATGACAAACCTAGACAGCATATTAAAAAGCAGAGACATCACTTTGCTGACAAAGGTCTGTATAGTCAAAGCTATGGTTTTTCCAGTAGTCATGTACAGATGTGAGAGTTGGGCCATAAAGAAGGCTGAACACTGAAGAACTGATGCTTTCGAACTGTGGTGCTAGAGAAGACTCTTGAGAGTCCTTTGGACAGCAAGGAGATCAAACCAGTCAATCCTAAAGGAAATCAACCCTGAATATTCACTGGAAGAACTGATGCTAAAGCTGAAGCTCCAATAGTTTGGCCACCTGATGTGAAACAGCCAACTGGTTGGAAAACACCCTGATGCTGGAAAAGACTGAGGGCAGGAGAACGAGGGGGCAACAGAAGATGAAGTGGTTAGATAGTATCACTGAGTCAATGGACATGAATGAATCTGAGCAAGCTCCAGGAAACAGCGAAGGACAGGGAAGCCCAGCATGCCGCAGTCCATGCGTCACAAAGAGTCAGACATGACTTCGCGGCTGACCACCAGCATCTTGTCCAAACACATACATTACGGAGTGTCAGAGTCAGAATCCAGCTCTGGGAATTCTGGCTCCACAGTCCATCCTCCTAATTATATTCCATCTTACTGATTTCACTCATAATCCAATCAATCACATAATTATTATCAAGAAAAACTCCAGAAAAAGTACAAGGTTGCATGTCAAACCCAAATATCAAAGATATGCCAACCTCAAGCAAAATGCTCACTTTGCCCCACAGCTTTAAACCATACAGTCAATTCACATACTTAGAGTCAATACTGACATTAAATGGACATGTGTGAACACCAAGAAAGTATGGAAACCATCGTTTCCAACTACACCAGAAACTCAGCTAATTCAGCTGCCTCAAGATGTATTATGAAAATTGAATACACTGGCACCTAGGCACTTAGTCATTTTATGCTAAGTCCTAATGCAAGACACGCAAGTGTGTGTACCAGACTTGCAATCTTCCATCCAAATGAGCTGTAAGTCCTACATGTTCATTTTCTTTATTGCTCCCAAAGACCATCCGTGCTCGCTCTTTCTACCATCTCTTAAACAAATCAAGAGAATCACCAATTTCCCACATCACAGATAAAGAGACTGAGGCTTGAATCATGATGTAACAGAGCTAACACCGGCTGAAGTCGGGAAGAGAAAACCAAATCTAACTAAACCTGTGGCATAATCCTCTTTGCCTTGATTTCTTACACAAAGAGCTGGGACAGGAATTCCCTGGTGATCCAGTGGCTAAGACTCCTGAGTTCCCATTGCAGGGGGCGTGGGTTCAATCCCCTGTCAGGAAACTAGATCCCACATGCCACAACTTAGAGTCCACATACAGCAGCTAAAGGTTCTGCATGTTGCAACGAAGGCTAGGTGCGGCCAGCTAAAAAAAGAGAGCCGGGACACACGATCCACGTGCACACTGTCTGTGTTAGTGGCTCAGTCATGCCCGACCCCTTGCAACGCCATGGACTGCAACCTGCCAGTCTCCTCCGTCCATGGGATTTACCAGGCAAGCATTCTGGAGTGAGTTGCCATTTCCTTCTTCAATGTGTGCACTGGTCACTTTCAAATAAAAAAACCAAGGCTGTGGACTCAGAGGAGTGTGGCATGGCCTTTTCAACCTGTCACCGGGAGACACTCTTTACCCGCTGCAGATTTTCATTCTTACCTGTATCCAACCAACACAAGCTACGCCTGAAGGGGAACTTGTTCAACCTGGCCAAATGCAATACAATTACCTGTACTAATTCCAACATTCAATAACGCCTTAATAATTAAATCTATCTTTTCTTATTTTATACAGTTAAAAATGAGCTCCTTAAAGGGCAGACCTCAATTTTTTTTTAAGCAGAACACTCCAGTTAGATGAATTCCAGGGGAAATGACTCATTTCACACTGCTGGTGATGGGCACCAACCGGCATAACCTTGCCTCTTGGGTGAGCCGGCGGTCTCTTATGAAGCCAGCCCTCAGACAAGCAGCACAGCCTCTCAAGCTCTCTCCGCTTACATTCTCCCTCTAGGCAAAGCTGTAACAGACTCAAAAACTTAGCTCTAAGTTTGTAAATGAGGAAAACTGGGAAGAACCCAGATGTCCAGGTGAAAGGGCTAAGCTCAAAGGAAAACAAGTAACCACCCCCCTAAAAAATATATATACACGTTCAGGGATAGAAGTGTTCCACATCTTGACAGTGGTTGGACTTTCACAGGTGTATACAGTTGTCAAAACTCACTGCTTTGCACTGTTTTAAAAACTTGCACTTGGAGATGGCAGGGGATAAATTGGGAGTCTGGGATTAACATAAACACACCATTATATATAAAATAGGTAAACAACAAGGACCTACCGTATAGCACAGGCAACTCTTCCAGCATAGGTTACCTTGTAATAACCTACACTGGAAAAGAATCTGAGAAAGAATAGATCTATTTACGCATAACTGAATCACTTGCTTGTATACCTGAAACAAACACAACACTGTAAATTAACTATGCTCCAATTTTAAAAAGATGCACTTAGACAATAAAATAAAATAGTAAAAATGAGATGCTCTTGACTATAAACCATACCTCAATAAAACTGCTGGACAAAAAGGGGTTAGCTAAACAAATTACAATATATAACAAAATCTCAGAGACATTACAAATGTGTAATATTTAATGAGGACATATGTTCGTAACATTGTTCATTGAAAAACAGCATATTATAAAACATGGGATATGATCTCATTTTAAAATGGGTGTTACCACAATAAATGAAAAAATGTCCCCAAGCATAAACAGAAAAAATGTGCACACAGTCACATAAACAAACAGAAATAAAGAAGAAGTATAACACCAAAACACTGACTATGATGAGCTCTGGCTGATAAGACTCAGGGGCAGTTTTCAATTTTTTTGCTTTTGTGTTTTATAAAATAAATGTTACTAATTGCTAAGGGAAAAATAAGATATTATTTCCTATCCATAAGATTAATCAAGAGAAAGCAGTTACAGATTCCAGCAATTCTAACTAGCTCTCTAACATCAGTTTTCTCCTTCCCCCAAAGATTTCTGAGTCTTGCAGAAGAAATTAGACATTTCAGGACACTCTTCAAGAAGGGTCAGTAAAACTGGGAAGGAGGGAGCAAGGTTGAGAGTTGGGAGTAAACCTCAGGTTAAAAATCTCTATATAAGACTGAATCCCATCTATTGGACTGACAGTTAAGAAGTCACATGTCCTGTAAAGAAAAGCATATTTGATGCAATACTTAAAGAGAATGCCAGAGCCTAGTGAATTTAATTCTGGATGGAGGAAAGGAAAAGAAAACAAACTGTTCCCCTCAACTGTACCAGTAAAGAGATGTCATTCTGGAAACAACATAAAGGTCCATTGATAGCTGAGTGGATAAAGATGTGCTGTATAAGCACAATGGAATACTACTCAGCCATTAAAAAATGAAATAATGCCATTCACGGCAACATGGGTGGGCCTAGAGATTTTATCACACTAAGCCAAAGTCAGTCAGAGAAAGGCAAATACCATATGATATCGCTTACATGTGAAATCTAAAAGGCATAAATGAACCTATCTACAAGACAGAAACAGACACACAGATATAAAGAACAGCCTTGTGGTTACTAAGGGGGGGAAGGGGTGGAGGAGGGAAGGTTTGGGAGGTTGGAATTAGCAGATGCAAACTTTCATATATAGGATGAATAAACACAATGTTGTATACAGCATAGGGAATAATATTCAATATCCTGTCATAAACCATTATGAAAAAGAATGTATGCATAACTGAATCACTTTGCTGTCGAGCAGAAATTAATACAACAATATAAATTAACTATACTTCAATAAAATTAAAAACTAACGAGATGTCATTCCACGTGTGGTCTAAAGAGCATCCACATTACCATCACCAGGAAGGCTTACTTAAAATGAAAACGTCAGGGCCCCACTACAGACCTCCTAAATCAGAACCTCTGGGGATGGGGCCGGGAACTGCGGTTTCACACACACTTAAGTTTGGGGGCCACTGAGCACCCACACACCCATGAGGTCTGTTTAACAGGGCAAGTCCCATGAAGGCCAAGTCATTTCTATCTTATTCACTATTGTATACTACAGCGCTTAGCCGACTGCCTGGTTCATGACCGGCAATTACAACAGTCTCTTTAAACATTACAGTTCTAAGTGAGATTCTAAGGTGATTCACTTTGTCATTTCGCAGCTTCCAGATCTTCATGGGAGTAACATCCACGTCCCCTTCACGGAAACAGTGGTATTTCTCTTTTGAAGGTGCACACTCTCATCTTCATCTATAGGGAACAGTCTGACAGTCCTAAGTGTATGGCTGGAAACTTGGAAGAATCAAAGAAAGGCTGGGTGTTCTTCTGCGTGCCATTCCTATTACTAATGTCTGCAAATATGCACTGCCATCTCTTTTCCTTGTGGGAGATTACATGTCCCATAAAGTTCTTGAACTTTACCAGGATATGTGCGAAGCAAGATTTCAGATCACTTTGAAAAATAATAGTTGAATTAATAGAACACAAACTGATCCTTAACTCCTGAATAACCAAAAGATTTCTCTAGTCTTCACACTGAGAAGCTGAAAAATGTGTCTTTAACCAGAAAAGTCACCATGAGTATTTCAACCAACCAGAGAAACACATGCAGCTGAACATCAGGGACAGTGTCTATTTAAAGAAAAGACTCTTTGCCTGTATGACTCCAAAGGGTAGCTCTTTCAAAAGGGTAACATTAGCTGCCTGAGATTCCCTATTTGAACCAGGGCACCTGCACCAACCGAGAAAAACTCTTCTCCCTTAACAGAAATTTCAATATGTAAACACACATGCTCATACACACACACATACACACAATGCTTCTATGCAGACTTATCTGCACAGAAAAATATCAGAAACAACCTAGATGTGTATCAATAGAGGACTCACTAAATCAGCTGTTACAAAAAAGAGCTAGTTATATCTTGATAGAGAAACAAATTCAAGATATGTTTTTTAATATAAGGGGAAGAAAGCAAGTTGCAGGGGAAAAAAACTCCATCACTGAGGAAAAAAATGTATGCTGGTTTTTGTTTGACTATGAATAAAGAAACTATCAACATGGACACATGGAAGAGATTGGGATGAAAACTGGGTGCTTGAGGTATAGGAATAAGAAAGAACTTTCTTTTAATGTCTCTTAAAATATTTTAAACCATGTACTATAAACCATGTATTTGAAATTAAATTTAAAAAATTTGAAGTGTAACATAACATAGCAAATTACACATATATTCCTTGAAAATTAGGGTGGTCACAAGGGAATGAAGTACTAAGATATGAAATCTCTACTTTGAGTCACCCTGAAAATTAATCATTCCTACATTTTTCCACAGTTGAACTAATTTTATAAATACCCTTACATTTTTTTCCAGCAAGACTCATATTTTTAACAAGTGATTTTTACAAGCTGTGTATCTTAAAGCTACTCTGTCCAATGGACTTCTCATTGGCCACACCTAGTCCAAACTGAATTGTTCTATGAGTGTAACACATTTAACAGATTTTAAAGATGTACAAAAACAGGAGCATAAAATTACTCAACAATTTTTATAATCATCCCACATTAAATTTTAAAGTTTTAGGTTAGACAGTACAAAACAGTAATTTCACCTGCTACTTTTTACTTCTACCTGAGGCTACCAGAGAAGTTTAAATTATATATATATATATATATATATACATATATATATATATATATACATACATATATATATATATATATATACATATATGCATTTCACATCTTTCAATTAGACGAGCTGACCTAAAACTTGTTGTTTAGTCCCCAAATCATGTCCAACTCTTTGCAACCCCGTGGACTGTAGCCCAGCAGCCAACTGTAATCTATGGGATTTCCCAGGCAAGAATACTGGAGTGAGTTGCCATTTCCTTCTCCATGGGATCTTCCTGACCCAGGATGGAACCCGTATCTCCTGCATTGGCAGGCAGATCCTTTACCACTGAGCCACCTGGGAAGCCCAGTATAGTTGCTACTCAAAGCCCAAACTGATTTTTATTTCCATTTATCAAGGTAATTTCAGGATCTAACAACATTTTATATAGAATACTTACTTTCCACATAAAAGTCACCATCACTAAGTGAACTATACCTACAAGAAGGTGTTTTAAGAGGACTAAAGTTTCCCAAGTTCTGTATTTTGAACACAGGGATATCCCTATATTAACATTTTATTTCATATTACTCCTACCTGGATGTGGTCCTTACCCAAGACAAATCCTTGGATTTGTGTTTTTTTCTTTTTTCGTTTTAAGTGAGAAAGTTGCAGTGGTCATTATCAAGTTGTATCTTCTCATTAACTTTAGTAACTACAATAATCTCAGTACACCTGAGAGTCTGAACAACGAAGTTTAGATGCCTTGCTTCCAAGTAGAGTTATACAATGCACATGGTTTATATTTCCAATTGTAATACATTTTGTATAATCAAGCAAATAAAATAATAATTGTTATTGCTTGCAAGAGAATCTGTTGAAAATTCTGCATTATGTAATTGAAGAATTTTTTTTCTGATTTGGGGTTTTTCTTAATTGAAATATACTTGATTAACAATGTGTTAGTTTCTGGTATACAGCAAAATGATTCAGTTATACATATGCACTATTTTTCATATTCTTTTTTCATTATAGGTTATTGTAAGACATTAAATATCGTTCTCTGTGCTATACAGTAGGACCTTGTTGTCTATTTTATAGAGAGAAGTTTGTCATGTATCAAGACAACAAGGTGGACAAGTTTAATCCAAGTCTCTCTGACATTCCTCATAGAAGGCGACTCTTTTCTAGGCTTTGCAAATAACCTAACCTAGATAGTCTAATAGACTTTGCAGATAACCTTTCAATGTGATAATACACAAAAGCACACTATCTATGACTAACATCTCCAAGCCCATGGAGGACACAAATCTCTCAAAGGAAGAAACTCCTGGTCATCTTTATTATACGGAGATGACTGGCCAAAAAGTTTAGCATAAGCCAGAAGGAGAGGACTCTGAGCAGCAAAGGTATAAGAGGCTCTCACCTTTGCAGAGTAATCACTAATTACCCTCAAGGGTACCTGGAGGTCATCCACCTGCTCTCACACTTCCTCCATAACACAGACACCGGAAGTTTTAAATGGCCCTTTCTCCCCCACTCCTAAAATGTTGTAACCCTTTTGAAAGCTTTACTATTAGAAAAACCACCATAAACTAAATCTGTCATTAACAATCTGTACAGGACATTAAATTTTAGTGGGCTGGACTTTAGACTTTAACACCTTGTAAAATGTTGAAATAAAAGCTTATGCATTTTCAAAACACTTAAGAACATGTAAAACAGCCAAGCACTTTAATTGCCTAAAGACGGACTTGTAGAAACAAGCGCAAAACCTATGCGAGCCAGACAGACCATCCACCAGGGGGCAGCACACTAGGCCTCTGATACGCCTCTCTCACCATTGTTCACATATCGGGTCAGTTTTACTTTTACACAGGCTTCAGAAGGGCTGGGCAAAGACCTCGGTCAAAATTTTAACTTTTTTTTCCCTAAGAGGTTCTACATTATACACATACACCTACATTTAGCACATTCCACTGATGATGAATACCAGAACACATCTTAAATGTATCAGTTACATTCCTCCAGGAACTCTCATTGCCAAAGGCGCAGGTTCAATCCCTGGTCAGAGAACTAAGATCACACAAAACCAAGCGATGAAGTGGGAAAAAAAAAAAAAAAAAACACAAATATTGAGAATCCTAAATACCTTCCCTATACATTTATCTGTTGGACATCACTAAAATAGTTATTTACTCTAGGTTTATAACTTTAGGTATTTGGGGACTGGGGAAGACACTAAATATATAGTGGGTAAGTTTTTTAAAAACTAGCTACAAAATTCTATCTTCAGTCTCATACAAGCAGAAAAACCAACATGAAAAATACTATATATAGAACTTGGTCTATCTTTCCAAGAGCCTGTAAATTCACTCTTAACAGTTATGAGATCAAACAAATAGCATCAAGATATCCAACCAGAACCAGATCTGACTTATCTGTAACAACACACACATTAAAGTTCTACAGATTATATATAAACACTTTCAGAATCTTAACAGCTCTTCCAAAAACTGCAAATTACCTAAGCAGACCATCTAAAAAACTCAGTCCAGCAATGCATTTAACATTACTGCCAATTACGACAATAGCTAAAAATGTTAATGTACATATCATTCTTAAAAATTTGCTTTCTTAACTGAGTAAGATTACTATAAAATGTTAATCTTCCTCTTTCACAACTGGAAGTTATTGCTTTTGTGTCTCTCTAGCACTTGGGCACACTCAACTCACAAGCTGAAAGAAAATAAAACTGCAAATTCACTACAGACCTTTTAAAAGGCCATCTGTTGAAGAAAAGTTATTATCAATTGGCTGTGGATAAAAGGCATCTTGGAAATTTTTCAGTTTTGCGAAGTCAGTAAAAACTTTGCAAAGTCAGGACTATGTATTTTTTTTTTTAACTTTATTTTCAAAAATTTCAATTCTTAGCATTTTTTGTGTTTTCTTCATTACTAGAATAATGAGAAATATAAACACACAAACTCAGATTTGATTAAACCAATTATGGATTCTAAAAAGTTTTAGTGTTTCAAATTTAACCAAAAAGTTAAATATTAGTTTTTAGGTTTTCTGATGTTACTAAAATATTCATTTAGTCTTTTCAATAGAGATTTAGGGTGGCAGTATTTAAACCAAATTAAAAATTAAATGAAACTAGCTAACTGGAACTTAATGTTTGACCAAACCATTCAGAAGCAGTTTAGTGAAATTTTAACTTTTAAATTACACTATCATAAAATTTAACACTTGTTATGAAAAAGTTAAACACTAATATACTACTAATACAAAAATCTAACATGAGCAAAACTAAGATGTGTCAGATCTACATATTTATACTGATAGACACTAAATGTCCTTCACTTCTTTTTTTTTTTTTTTGGTCCTTCACTTCTATTTGGAATTAAAACACATCGTTATTTCATCTCACTTGTTAAAAACTCATTAATGTAACTTCACTTTAAAATGTTTATACTGAAGTTTAAAAACTAAAAGTAATTCTTTATTTAAAATTCTAACCTTTACCTTTTAACTAACAAATCAGTTTCAGTATTTTCCAGAGTATTTTAAAGATTTCTCTGTTAAAAAAAAGCCCTAATTTTAAATAGCAGTTTGGGAACCCAAAAAACCAATTCAAGAACACCATTAAAAAAAAAAAAAAAAGTAAAAAGACTAAAAGTAAAGTTAAAGTTTTAAAGACATTTTCATAAACAAAACGTTGGGGGAAAAATCAATTAAATTTAGAGCACTCAATGAGTTCCAGTTAATCTAACATTATGTAAATACTATTTTAAAAGGACTACTTTGAGGTTTTTCAGGGGCTTGGGGGTTTTTTCATTCTTTTTTAAATTTTTGGTTTAACACTGCACAACACATTTCTTCATTCTGTAACTGATGATAGAGGTAAACCACGTGCTGGAGTTCTCAGAAAATTAGAATAATCTATACCAAATACTAATAATGAAACCTAACATACTGTTAACATTCTATTAATAACAAACACATTTAAACAAGCTTTAATGTACTATCAGCACATATATGGGTAAGTATACTTTATTCTTACCCAAAGACTCCACAACTTTAATAGTGTTGAACATACATGGATTATCACAATTTTATCCCCTCCCAGTTTCCAAAGCACCTTTAAAACTGCTCTTTAAAACATCAAAACGGTAAGGGGCAGAACTACTTTTGTAAAAAATAAAGAATCATAGATGTTTGTATATGTATACAAGTCTTGTCCCCAACAATAAAGCCACAAGAAGCTCCACCGTGGATCCATTTGGGGAAGGAGAAAAAAGATCATAGCAATCATTTTAGCCATTTTTACCGTTTAAACTTTACTATATATACTATGGTTTTTTTTTTAATCTTCCAACTTTTAAAATTACCACACACACAAAAAAAATCTAGTTTTGCTTTATTCTGGTGGGTATTCTATATACAATATATTATCTCCAAAAAAAGGTTAAAGATTTCATTTTAGTGTCCACACAGCTTACCAACAGCTCTAAGGTTAAAGAGGAATACCAAAGAAATAGATGGCAATATTCTTCCAATTTCATACCTACTATAGAATTAGTACATCAAAATGCAATCAACTGGGAAAAATACATGGTTATGAGCAAAACAAAGTTAAAATGGTATGGAAAAAACAACCTACAGATGATTAACAATTTTTATAAGTGGTGCACATACTAGGTGATTATTACATTTTCAGGGGCAGAGTTTAAATTATCTGAATTTAGACTTCATGTGTCATATTCATGAAGAATGACCTGACTTTCACTAGTTGTAAGACAGCCCCAGAAGAGATTCAAATATATTAGATTTATGGCATTTAGGCAGCTAAAGTCTGTTTTTCAGTACAAAGCCGCTAAAATGAAGTATAAGCACGCGCAGATTTCACTTGGTGCTGTGGACAGTAGATCATCACAATCATTTTTCCATGTGTGCTGAATCATGTCTTCAGCACACATCACCACGCTATAATACCTCTCACCTTAAAGACCTTCACTGTCACAGAGCCACAAAATAGCAACATGTTATGCTCTGTAAAACAATAATGAATCCAGACCAATATAAAGGAATAAAATAAACGGAGTACGGATAGGGTGGGATGACTTGGGATGGCAGCACTGACATACACGCTACCATGGGGAAAGCAGACAGGAAGTGGGAAGCGGCTGTCAGGCCGGGACAACGGGGGGGGGGGATGGGGGCGGCCACGGGAGGGAGGCTCCAGATGGAGTGGAGAAAGTTCTTTTTTAAAGTAAAATTCCAACTAATTTAAGAAATAACGGAAGTGGAGAGTCACCATTTGGCAGCCACTACAGTTAATAGTAGTTTCAGGTAAGAATCACCAATGAAATCTAAAATCAATGAAAGCATGATGAGAACAGAATCTTTATATTGTCTCAAAATATTCCCTCACAAGAGTCTTCATACAAAGGAGAAAATAGTACCTTTACACTGGAGAAGTCTGGCAGACGCGGCTTAGCCAACTGGCAACATCTCCAGGAGTACCAAAAAAAAATCAGCATCTCAAACCTCCTGGTGAGATACACTGACCACATCATCACTGAAAGAACATAACCAGATTGTAACCACAGGGAGATATCAGACCAACCCACACTGAGGGATATTATATACCATAACCAGTCTACACTGATCAAAAACATGAAGTCCATGAAAGACAAAAGACTAAGGAACTGCCCCAGTTTGGGGGGGGGGGGGGGGAGAAACACCCAACTAATTGAAGTTTATAATCTTGGATCCGATCCAGGATCCAAAAAGACCATTTGTGGACAATAGGCAAAATGTGAATAACATCTGTAGAGTAAATACCATTGTCTCAATGTTAATTTTTTTTAAAAATAATTTCACTATAGTCATTTACTAGAATGTCCTTGTTTTTAGAAAATATACACCGAGTACTTAGAGACAAATGGTAGTTCTGCAACTTACTCTCAAATGACCCAGGGAAACTGGAGTAGTCAAAACCAATATCTGGGGAAAGCGGATGGAAGGTACATGCATAATGCGTACTGTTTTTGCATCTTTCCTACAAACTGAAATAGGAAACTTTTAAAGTCCTCCTTTAAACTACAACCCCTCCCAAGTACCACCCCATTTCTCTGCAGTCTTCACAGCAAATCCCGTGAAAATTAATCCACGCTCACTGTCAGCTTCCTGTCTATCCATTCTTACATCCCCATCACTGAGGGCTCCAAGCCCTACGCTCCATCACCACTGCACCTGTCGGGATACCAGTGAGGACAATGTTGCCACCTCCAGCTTCACTCTACTGCACGTCATTTGTCACAGCTTGCAACTCTTCTTAAACATGTTCCTAACCACCTCCAGGGGCTTCTTTCAAGTCTCTCCCTCCTCCCAGCTCACGAGCTGTTCCTTGAGCTCCTTCCCCGCTCCCCTTCACTTCCTCACCATCCTCTCAGAACTGCCACTCACACTGCCTCCTGCCCTAAATACTGTTTACTCACTGTTCTCTCTCCACTTCTTAACAGGCATCTCAAACCTGGCCAAACCGAGCTCATCTCCCTCTCCCCTCGTCACGATGCTCTCATAGTCTAGCTCATCACAATTAGTGGAAACATCCTTCCAGTTGCTTGAGTCAAGGTTATCCTTGATTCTTCCCTCATTTCCTGCACCCAGCCCCTCCATGTTCAAAACACAATATTCTAACCAATGCATCACCACCACCACTGTGGCCTTTTCAATTGTGTGGGCTCAACTGTCTCCAATTCTTTGGGACTCCACAGACAGCAGCCCATTTTCTCCTAACTGGCCTTCCTCATCACCCTTCACCCACCATAGTCTAACCTCAGCAGAGTTCCCCCCTTTTTTGGGCCACATCCTGTGGCATATGGGGTCTTAGTTCCCCAACCAGGGATCGAACCCACAACCCCTGCATTGGAAGCAGAGACTCTTAACCACCAGACCGCCAGAGAAGTTCCAGCAGAATTCCCTTTTAAAGGTCAGACCGGACTTAGCGACTGAACAACATCCAAAGTGTCCATTCTGTAGACCCTCTCGTGGGTTCCCCTCACCCCATTCCTCCCCGCCAGCAGGCACTCCATCCCCTACGGTGGGCCCCCTTGCTGCGCGACTCGGCCACGGTGACTCCGGGGTGACTGAACGGCAGTGGATACGTGCAGGAGCTGGTGCTCTGGGGTTCATCATCCCCTCCGCTTGTGCCCCTCTTCCCTGGGGCACCCACCTGCTCCTCTCATACCCCCTCACCCCCTATAAACCTCTGCTCATGAAGCACCACATCGATGAGGCTTCCCCCGATCATCCAACCTGAAAACCCGAAACCCAAACCCCTGCCAACTGTCCTCATCCCTCCTTACCCCGCCTTATTTTTCCCTCTGTAGCCTTTAGTGTGCCTCACATGGTGTGTTTGTCCCCTCTCATCTAAAGCAGAGCTGTCCAAGGACATCAAACAAGCCACAGATGCAGTAATACTATGCAATAATATTAAATTCTCCAATATCACACTCAAGTAAAAAGAAAATAGGTAAAATTAATATAAAAGTTATCCAGGAGACATTTTATATTATCTTTTTGAACCAGCTCTTCAAAATCCAGTATTTTACACATACACAATCTCAATTTGGACAAGCCACATTTTGACTGTTTGACAGTCACATGTGGGCAGTGCAGTCCTAGACGTTAAACTTCATGAGAGCAAGTTACTATCTTCTGTTCACTTCTGTCTCCCAAGAATCTAAAACAGTACCTGGCAGGTAAGAAAAAATTTTGCTGAATGGATCACTTAAAAAATACCAAGATCTCTAACACAAAGCCATTTGAAAAAAAGAACCTGATAGCAAGCTACCAAGGTTTCTCAAGCCAATAAAAATATAAGAAATGGAAAGACTTATGAAATATTAATACTGTGAAAGGTCCTTGTTGTATTTAATTCTTGAAAAAAAAAAAAAAATCATTGCCTAAGAGAAGAAAACTACCTCTCCAGAGATATGAACAAAAGTAGTTATTTTCTAAAATTAACTAACTTATATAGGGCAAGGAAAGCTGGCTGAAATGTGTCAGAGGCTTGACTCTTCACTTGGTCACCCTTAAAATACGAGTCGCCACAACCTTCCAGCCTCAAAACATCTCAACTGCCGAAAGAAACTTTGATGTTGCTCCACCATTCTAATAGTTAGGTCTCTTTAACATTTGAGGAATAACCGTAGGTTATCATACTGAAGGCTGTTCATTTTCTCAGGCAAGACTTGTAGTCACCATGTGGGGTTCACTTTGGTTTGAGGAACTTTAAGGCGAACTGTGATTGCCCAAATGTCCACACTCACTTCATTTTGCTCATGCACACTTTTAAGTGCTCCCTATTTAATTATCTTTTGTACACCTACATTTTTCTTTCATATTTAGTTTCTTGTATTTTTTTCCATCTTTTTTTTTCTCTTTCACACTTGTTTTTCACAGACTGACTTGGGTAAAATTCCCTATTGAGGCTAACATGTCATGGAGCTACATAAAACCCTCACTTTCTCTTGCCATCTGTTGTGTTATGATGTAAATACATATTCACACGAATACCTAATTCAAATAATTTCAAACATCATACTCCCCTGTAGAGCAGCAATTCCCAATATACAACATGTGGACTCCTGGGGATCCTGGAGACATTTTCAAAGAGGTCCAAGAAGTCAAAACTATTTCACTATGATGTTATTTGCCTCTTTTATCATGTTGACATTTGCCCTGATGGTGCAAAACCAGTGGTAGGTAAACTGCGGGCACCTCAGCATGAATTAAGGCAATGGGACTAACCTGTGGCAGTCATAATCACAGGCACGTGCAGTATAACAAGTTTCTTTTTTTAATTTTTGGCCATACCAAGCAGCATGTGAGATCTTAGTTCATGGACCAGGGATCAAAGCCTTGACCCCTGCATTGGAAGGCAGTCTTAACCACTGGACAGCCGGAGAAGACCCTTGAGTTTCATTTTTAAACGTCCTTAATACAGCGGTAAAAATTAATTTTCTTAAGTAACCCTTAAGAACATAACCTGTTACAACCTATGTGAAGAGAAGGGCTGTACACAGAAAGCACACGGGCTACCTAACACGGTTGTCTGCAGAAAAAGCACTCTGTAACAGTGAGCCACTCGCTTTTTTTCATGGAGCACCATTTTTACTTGAAATAACAATAGACCAACGATGGTTATTAAGCTTCCCTGGCGGCTCAGATGGTAAAGAATCTGCCTGCAATGCAGGAGACCCAGGTTCAATCCCTGGGTTGGGAAGATCCCCTGAAGAAGGGAATGGCAACCCACTCCAGTATTCTTGTCTGGAGAATCCCATGGATAGAGGAGCCCGGCAGGCTACAGTCCATAGGGTCACAAAGAGTCAGACAAGACTGAGTGACTAACACTTTCACTTTTCAACCATGGTTATTAAAGACCGAGTGTCTGATAGACATTTTCTCAAAAGAGAAAAAAACCAGCCAGTTACTTCAAGAAAAACTAACAGCATTTGTTGCCAATGACTGAATTTTAAGCTTTTAAGTAAAACTCAGAACTTCAGAAGACTTATCTACCACCTAGAGCTTCACAGTTTCCCAATACTTCAGGATCAAAGTGCAAGACAGACCAATGGATTTTAATGTAAGCAAAGTACAAAAAAATATTTACTGGTATGATTTCAGGTTCCACAATGCAACTAACCTTTAAAAAATTCCACTTGCAGAGTTTTAGTACAGAAACAAAAATACCCACAATCATGTAAAAAGACAATTAGAATTTTCCTTTCCTTTTGTAAGAGTTTATCTATGCGAAGCTAAATTTTCTTCATATACTTCAATCAGAACAATATACTGCAACAAATTGAATGTTGAAGTAATTATGAGTGTCCGGCTGTCTATTAGGGCAAACATTAAAGAAGTGTGCAAATATTTAAAGCAATTCCACTTTTCTAATTTTTATTTTGGCTTTGGATGAGTTTGTTACAAAAATCTATTATTATGTTTATTATAGTAACATATAATATATACACTATATACTATTCATTTAAAGTAATAAAGCAATATTGTAAAGTAACTGGCCTCCAACTAATAAAAAATAAAGGAAAAGAAAAAAAGAAAAAAAACAAAGCAATATAAAATAGTATTTAAAAAAAAAAACAGTATTCAGTTGATTTCTAATATAGTGTGTGCATGCTCAGTCCGTTTGACTCTGAGATTCTAAGAACTGTAGCCCACCAGGCTCCTCTGTCCATGGGATTTCCCAGGCAAGAATACCGCAGTGGGTTGCCATTCCTTCTCCATGGGATCTTCCCAACCCAGGCAGGGATGGAACGGGCATCTCCCGCATCGCAGGCAGATTCTTTATTGCTGAGCCACCCAGGAAGCCCTCTACACAGTATATTTCAAGAAAAAAAAATAAAAGCTCTTTGAGGAGCCTCAGTTTTTAAGTATCAAAGAATCAAAACCAAAAAGTTTGAGGACCATTAGAATGAAGAATAAAGCCAAAGATTAGCCTCTCTCCTCCTCAGTCACTTCTTATTTGCAAAAATAACCAATCTTTTTGGTGGTTAAGCTTCTAGCCCTTTTCATGTGCTTTCATGCAAATGTGCCTATGAAAAGTTCCACCCCCCCACCACCAAACATCTATCTTGTAAGAGCTATACCATATTTATATCACTCTTCATAAATGCTAAGAAATATACCACAGTATAATTTGTTAGAGTATGGTACATTTTCTGTGAATGGACATTTATTTCCAATTTTCTATCAAACAATACTGGGGAGAAAAAAAAGTCTTTTTAACAAAGACTTAACAGTTAAAAACTGTTTAACATTACTTCAAAGTGCTTTGAAGAAAGAAAAGCAGTTCTTGGTTCTCTTCCTCCTTTTCAAAAACCTAAAGCTCAAAAATGAGTAAATGCAAAACATTCCAGACAGCCAAATTAAGGCTAAGGATCTTCTCTGCTTGGAAAGTAGACAATAGTGGAAGTTCCAGATTATCTGATAATACCTATTAAAATGTAATGAGTAAAATAATAAAACCTGAAAGTCTATCTGCACATATTTTGGACTTCTACCCAAAGACCTTTTTCCCCCAAGTCTTGCCTAGTGATTTGAGCTCCTTTACAATACTGTTCATTACAAGTATACTTACAGACAACACAACTACGAAGACTAGGTTGTATCCCATGATACTTGAAGGATATTCACATTTTAGTTCTAACAGATACTCCAAATAGCAAGCCAAGAAGTCTTTGCTGTATGAATGCCCATACCTACACATACTTGCCAATACCAGTTATTATTAATCTTGTTCACTTTTCCTAACTTGATGGAGGAAAATGGCATTACAACTGGCATTTCCCTAATGATGAGCAAGACAGGATATCTTTTCCTAAGTAGATGAGCCTTTCCGGTATCCCTTTCTGAACTGCTGCTTATCCTGTGTACATTTTTGTCATATGTTGCCTAACTTTTTGAAATTAACAGGAGTTTATATCCTGGCCTTTTTAAAAAATATGATCTCTCAAGATAATGTCCTAACCTAATGCATTTTAGGGATTCCAAGACATACACATCTAGGCCTAAAGTACAAACTCTTAACTTATCCACAATGCATTACTCATACTCTACAAAGAAGTGTCAAACATTTCCATGTATCAGTAGCAAACTATGGGATTACACAGAAATAGATACACTCATCTCTTATTTTCAATCACCACTTGTAAATACACAAGCTTACTAATATGAAACAATACTACTTGTGTCAGATATTCCATGAAGTCCTTTCCAAACATTATGATTTAATTTCCAACAACCTTGTACAATAAGGTTTATTACTATTTACAGATAAACTTGTACATTAAGTTTATTGCTCCTGTGTACAGATAAAAAGGCAGGAGGAGAAGGGGACGACAGAGGATGAGATGGTTGGATGGCATCACCAACTTGATGGACATGAGTTTGAGCAAGCTCCAGGAGTTGGTGATAGACAGGGAAGCCTGGCATGCTGCAGTCCATGGGGTCGCAAAGAGTTGGACACGACTGAGTGACTGAACTGAACAGATAAACTGAGAAGTCCAGAGCAGCATCAGTTTGCCAGGGAACACAGATCTGAGCAAGGATTCTAGCTGATGTTTGTCTGATTCCAAGCAAGAGATCACTGATCCTCCCAACAGTGTGCACTGATGCCTCTGATTTTGCTCAGTTAATAGCACATGCACATTGAAGGGTCTCATTTTTCTCCAAAGGTTCATTACATCATTTGAGATGTCATAATAAAAATCACATACTAGGTGCTTTAATCACCACCACTGATTAGAACTGTGACTATCAGGTGCTAAGACTCTTCAGTCCTGTCTGACTCTGTGACCGCATGGACTGTAGCCCGCCAGGCTCCTCAGTCCATGGGATTCTCCGGGCAAGAATACCGGAGTGGGTTGCCACGCCCTCCTCCAGGGGAATCTTCCTGACCTGGGGATCAAACCCACGTCTCCTGCATTGACGGGCAGGTTCTTCACTCGACCTTAAAAAAAAGCAGCATAGGCTCAGTCAGCCTTACGATAGCATTCCTAGTCCTCCCACAATTGACCCAAATCCCAGTCAGAGGGCTGGGAACAGCTCCATGCCCCATGGAATGATTTGGGGAACAGCTGTTTCCAGGAAGCACTTATAAAGTAAAAGCAGTTCAACATAATCTCTGGTGAGCAGATCCCAAAATTAACCCCAAGCATCAAGACTTGCATGAGGTGATCCCAAATAACCATCTGCTAACTGACATAAACTGAACTGAGTGAACCCCTAAAGTCAGAGACACACAGAATCGGAACTCCGAAAGCACACCGGCTGCTCTCGCTGCCCTTCTGGGCGCAGCCTTCACCAGCATCCTGCCTCACACTCGGGTCTCTCTAATTCCAAACAGCTTGCCATGCCCCCACACACACCAGGGTACTTCACACTTCCATGGCTTGGCTTCTGTTTCCCTTCTGCTTTTCCATCCCCGCCACACACAGCTTCAATTGCCTTCACACGCCTTGCTCTCTGAACCTATCTCTGGCTGGCTGCACCAGCACTCAGCTAAGACCAACGGCCCTCCTGTGTTTCTGGGGTATCCCATACATACCCCGTGGTGTATTTTACAACTTCTCTCTCTGTAGAGGTATTACTTCACCTCCGGTGTCACTGGCACAGTGAGCCACTGTTAGTGTTAAGACAAAAATATCACTGAGAAATTGAAGCAGAACAAAGTACAAGTCACTATACTCCATGTACTCTTCTTCAGAAAAAGAAACGTGATCTCTCTAGCCCCTGAAATCTAGCATGGAGCTGTCTACCAGCCCAGGTGCTCCATCTATGCTAGTTAGGCAAAGAATTTTTATAAGCCGTAAGGAATGAATCCATTTCTGAAACTCAAAAAACTGCAGCAATACGTAAACTTGCAGACCACAAAATAGAGAAATTAAAATGTTCAACCTCACTTATCTCTCCAAAGAAAAGCAAGAGTTTCTCCATTTCTGCAAGAACAGCTGATTTAAAAAAAAAAAAATCAGCATTTGGGGATCATTAGAAAGAACTCAGTCACAGCTCCAACAGTTCTAACATTGTCATAGGTTCTCTTATATAAGCTCTCCAGTACTCACCTGGCTAGTTCAAGTGGTAAGAGGAGTAAAACTCAGTAAAGCTCCGACTGCAAAAAGATATTGCTAAGTTTCTGGGGTAAGATCCAAAATCCAAGGTGCTAAAAGAACATAAACCCCAGGTAATCAAACTAAGTTAGCAGATTTGGGGCTTCGAGGGGGTGGGGCAGGATGCACACCAGTCAGCATGTGGGATGTGGGATCTTAGATCTTAGTTCCTTGACCAGGGACTGACTCCATGCCCCCTGCATCCTAAGCACTGAGTCTTAACCCCTGGACTGCAAGGGAAGTTCCAGTTATCAGAATTTAATCTTTATAGCTCTGACTTAATTTTTACCTGCAAGAGACACAAATCAATCAGGACCTAGACTTACTTGACAGAGTCAGCACAACATCCCTGTAGAAAGAATAAGGCTGTTCCTAAAATGATACAGTCCTCCATGCTTGAGAATACAGCTTTGACCCAATAGTCTCTCTGTCCAATTCATTTCAAACAGCTCCTTGGTTGTCAAAGTATGACTAACCGTATCAGTCAGTAAGCATAGTGTTGTTTTAATCAGAGGATAACTGCCTTACAATGGTGTGCTGGTTTCTGATGTACACTAACGTGAATCAGTCATAAGCACACGTCCCCTCCCTCACGCCCCCTCATCCGGACCATCTAGCTCATCAAAAACCACCAAGCTGAGCACCTATGTTATACAGCAAATTCCCACTAGTTATTTACATCGTAACATATGCATGTCAATGCTACTCTCTCAATGTGTTCCACTCTCTCCGTCCCCATGTCCACAAGTCCATTCTCTAAACCTTTATCTCTATTCCATTTTTCTAGATTCCATATATATGCGTTAATATATGATATTTTTCTCTTTCTGACTTACTTCACTCTACATGACAAATTCAGTGTTTTGGGTAGAGTACTTCCAAATTTAAATGTGCATGTCTTTTGACAGCCATTTCCAGTGTTAAGAATTTATCTTATAAACATATGCACATAAAAAGAATATCCAAGAGTCCTATGACATACATGTACTCATGGTCAACTGAAATCACTATGAAAAGAACATTTAATTTGTTGCACTCCTATGCAAAATGATGCAACTGCTAGTTTAAGGAGAGTTAACTATTTGTACCTACACTGAAGATTCTTCAGGATACTTTACTTAGTAAAAGCAAAAAAAATAAACAGTATGACTGGATTACTAAAATGTGTTTGTAGATACATGCATAGAAGAATTCCTGAAAAATAACATACTAAGTTACTAAATGTAAGACCCTGGGAAATGCATGGGAATGGGGAGGATTAAAGAACAAGTATTTTCACATTTTCACAATTCATACATTTTAAATAAATTTAAGTGTACACAACTGTAAGAATTTATCAAGATGTTTACTTAATATTTATATACTCTATTGTCCCTAGGTTATATCTTTTTTAAAAAAGTAATTCATGCTCAATGAACATAGAAGCACAAAAGACACCACCCAAAGATTTCTACTTTTATGAGCACACGTCCCAGAACAGAAGAAAAATTTTTCTTATTTCTGTTATTAGCACCAAATAATATACATCCAGCCTTCACATTTCAACATCAAGGGGAAACAATCAACAGCTGATGTGGCAGTGACCACTGGTGATGCTGTATTGATGCTTTATACATCTCCCTAGGAGTCTATAAGGCATCTTTTCCACACTAACCTCCCAGATTTGGTTTCCTCATCCTTAGACATCTGACATCATGAATTCAGAAAGCAGAGGTGGGATTCAAACTCAGATGTAACATTCTTCTGGCTACATCCTTCTATTCGACAAGAGCATGAGGCAGGCATCAGGACGCTACATCAAGAGGTTTCAGCATGACTCTCCCTCCTACTCTTTCCTAATCCTTACTATTCCAGGTTTAAGAGACTTTTTTCCCCCAGGCAGGATTCTTCTAAACTTGGTGACAAACTGGGACAATCAGGCACTATAGACTCCACTCAGGACACCTCTGCATCCTTTTGTCATCTAAAACACATGCTGGGAGTCACAACCACCTGCCTGGGGTAAAGCCACAGCATCTGCCTCTCATGCCCTCTGTCCCACTCTCGTATCTCCTTAGGCCCCCTCCAACTTCCACGCCATTCATTTATACTAACGTGAAGCTGCCTTTTAAAAAAAAAAAAAGTTTCAAGAAAAAAGTAGTCTCATTTTCTATCTGAAAACAGGATGTCCGGATATTTTTATTCTGTAGTAAACCCAGATTCCAGACTACCTGTACCTGTCATTTTCCAAGACAGTAAAATCAACCCTTCAAAGAAGCCAAACAAGATTTCTTTTTTCTTCAGAGACACCAAGAAACAGTGTCTGCTCTGACTTGCCACTGCAAACATGAACAGGCTGCTGTGTAAGCTACTTTTTGAGGATTTGACAACTTTAAAGAGGAGGAATGAAGACAGGTAAGAGTCACAATTTGGAAATGGGTTCCATTAATCAGAGCCCTGGGCAAGTCACTTCTTCTCCCAGGGCTTATGGCTAATACCACTGCGGGGGGCGGGGGGGGGAGGGGGGGGGCACACCCTATTGTGCTATCTCATTTTTATTAGTTTTCCTCTCTTAAAACAGTAGGTGTTTAACACATTCTGAAAGTAGTATTCTATAATCAAAGGACTTGCATAGACAAAGAAAGTTTTAAAAAGAGTCATTCAGACCAAGTCACCTGTCTCAAAACCAACTACTCTAACACATCACCTGTTTCGATGACTTCTGTGGCCAAAGATGGAATTCATAATTTGAGGAGGCGGCTACTTTACCAAGGACCAGATTTTTTAATATGCAAAAATGAGGGAATTTAGGGTACTTCAAGGGTTTCTTACATTTCTTACGACTTAAATGTTATGAATAAAATACATGGAATGCTTTACTTATTCTAGTATACTAAAATGACAAGGTGATTGAAATATTTTAAACCTAGCCCATAGTATTCATAAATATTGTGACCATTAGTTTCCAACATAGTCTTTAATCAAATATTTAGACAAGCACATGGAAGCACTGGACTTTGTCTGCACTGTTTTGGAACCAAATGCATACTAATAAAAAGCAGAAGGGGTTGTCTTTGAGAAAGCGAGCTCACAGTCACCCAAAGTGTCAAAACAGATGCCAGCGGGTAGGTCAACTGTCACCAACGTCTTATCCACTGAGCAAGAAGAGGATCTACTAAACGTAGGAGTCTCTTCCATCTCTAGCAACTTATAAACAGAATATGCTTCTAGAATGTTTCCAGAACATTTTTTTAAAAAATGAAAAAAGAGTCTAATACATGAATTCTGGAAAGAGAGGCTATATTTCAGGTTGCTCCAAAATTCGTAAATCACTCTCCATTTATTTACAGCACAGCCAGAAGGCTGAGACTTAACATTGGTCACTTACTCATCCATCTAAAGCACACACGCTCAGTGATATTCTACACAGTGGATTAAACTCTCCTTATCCACAGGCTTTCCTTACTTCTCTCTCAGAAGCGCTTGATTTCCACTAATCACTGGCCTCCTTCACTCTTCTCCGTGAGCCCCTCTTTTCAAGAGTTCCACGCTTATTTCCTTGATGACCTTGTCCAATTCTGTGACTTCAATACTATAAGCTAACAAAGCCTCTGATTTTTCGCCTGCACTTCCCACCTTCTCTTGGGCTCCAGACCAATATATCCAACTATTAATATCTACTCGACTTCATCATTTCAAATTTCTAACAAGAATTAGAAACATAATATGCCAAAAAGTAAAGCTCCTAATTTCCACCCAAGAACCTATTTGTCACACAATACCCTCTATTTGCGTAAATGGCAACCCCGTCCACCCAATGGTTCTGGCCAAAAAACTTTGTCATCCTTCTCTCTTCAAACACCCCTCATTTAACCCATCAGTAAATCCTACTAGCTGGTCCCTAGAAGTAAACAGAGACTGACCACTATTCATCACCTCTGAGCTAACACCATCCTCTCTCTTGCTCAGACATTACAAGTGGACTGGCTCCGCATTTCTAGAGCTAAATACAATTTTCAGATATTTTATGTTCTAAGCATTTTCAAGCCAAAATGCATGTGGAATGCTTGTGGATCCTCCAACTCATGGAAGAACTACACTGATTGCAACCACCAATTCCTCCTCTCTGTACATGCATGCCACTCTAGCATTAAGTTCTTTCCACATTCCCCTGGAACCTGTGCTGGCCTCACGGCCTGCCTTAATCAACAGAATGAGATTAAAAGCAATAAAGTGCCAATTCTGCACCTAGCCTTCAAAAGGCCCAGCAGCTTCAGCTTTCACTAGGGGTGGCCAGCCAGGGGCCACTATTGAGTGATGAGATCCCATATGGTGAAAGATGACCTGGACAGGCACCAAGAGACCAGACATGTGAGTGGAGTCCTCTTGGGCCTTTTAGCCCAGCTTAGTACATGACCCAAAATGATACCAAGTGGAACAGAACTAACCACCGAGCAGACCCATAGGATCATAGAGAAGAGTAAGTTGCTGTTGTCTTGAGCCACCAGTTTCCAGGGTCGTTTACTGTGCTGTGATAAGAGAACTGAAACACCATGATCACAATGGAATCAATGTCCTAAACAACTAAATGATAACGGCCGATATTCTACGGACTCAGGCTTCTTTCAGCTTAAGAGTTCCACTGCCTGCCTGCCTTCCTGCTGTGCTCAGTCGTGTCCAACTCTTTGCAACCCCAGGGACTGTAGGCCACCAGGCTCCTCTGTCCAAGGAATTTTCCAGGCAAGAATATTGGAGCGAGTTACCATTTCCTTCTCCAGGGCATCTCCCTGCCCCGGGGATCTAACTCACATCTCGTGTCTCCTGCACTGGCGCAAGCGGGTTCTTAGACTTACACTAGATTCCTCAAATAATACCTCAATAATTTAAACTATTTCTTAAGCAAGTTAAATAGTCTCGGCATAATTCTCTAAAACACATAATTTATGTACTATAGATTCCCCTTCAGGGCAACAAAATTCACATACTATATTGGTATTTATACCTGTGTGTATTTACCAATACCGAACACTTACCACACAGAAATTTCGGACCATGATAAAATACACAGGTTTAATGGAGCACTGAAAACTATGTTTGCAACCAGCTTCTAAACAAACCTCCACAGTCAAAGCCCACTAGTAAACATAAGATTTATGGGGCAGAGATCCTAACTAAAAATGCCAATTCTATCCCTTGGTCACTGCTCCCACACTGCCACCTCCTGTCTTATGACTCTACAAGCCTGAATCAGAACCAACAGCTGATAAAGGAACCTCCACTAAAAATAGTAGACTCTTTCCTCCCAGACCAAACCAACTACCAGCGTTGCTGAATGGATAATTCACAGTTTTCAAAATTACTGCTAGAATAGCTGCTGTCTGAATGCTGTTAAAGAATGTTAAAATGGAGCTGCTTCAAAATATATATCAAGGTGGCTCAACAGCTTCACTTTAATATGGAATCCCAGACCTACAACAACACATGAGCTGCGGTGGTGTGACTCACAAAAGCCTTTCCAAGTATGGTGAAGATCGCGTCCCTCGTGCTGACTGCCCCAACGAGGTACAAAAAAGCAACTAAGCTGCCTTACTTCAGAAGAGAAATGCAAGTCCCTTACAGGGGAAAGCCCATCTCTCTGTAACTCCCAAATACACCTTTAAATCTTAGCTGGTAACTCACTTATTTCAAGCAGAACTCACAACTCTGAACAAAGTATGCCCCTTGTTAGTTTATTATAATGGCGTTTGGCATGAACAGAGAATGTAAGTCATCCCACAAATCAAAAGGAAGCCAGAAACAGAAGCCAAGATTCTCAGTTCCCACTGGCTCCAGGCACATGTCATGTTGTCAAAATGTCTTCCTTGTTATCACGGACACACAGAAGCTACTTATCAATATATATACTTTTTAATCTAATAAAGTGAGAAAGAAAAGCAAGAAATCTTTCTTTCTCAAACTGTACTGAGAAAACATGAAATCAAGAAAAATCTCATTGGCTACAACCACTTAAGCAGTCATGCATTACTGCTCTTAAACCCTGCACTGCGAAGATAGCCTTTACCAGCCACGGAAGTTTCCTCAACTTCAGGTCTACGAATGTGTGAGAAATTTCCCTAATTCACAAGATTCACCTGGACCACCACTGATAACCCAGGAGCATCCCTGGTAATACACCTTGGGGAATATCTTGTTAAAATATTTAGCATTAAAAACAGCTTTTGATGTCCTGAGACACCACAGGGTCTTATGCCCTGGCTAACTGGCACAAGACTACACCTGGCACCGTCCTAGTCTATACTTCACTGCTTTCAAATAAAATGCAGCACTTTTACATAGCCATTTAAGGTAAGATATATTTAAAACCCCAGTAACTTTTATACATGCTCTATCCCATTTATATGCTAAACACAAGATTCTAATATGGAAATAAGTTATCCATTTAATTTTCTTTCTTTAAAAAATATTTCAAAGCAAAAAACAAAAGATACTTGAGCTTAGGCACCACCATTTATCTTAACAGATCCTTCCTGGAAAAATATTAATTATAATATCCCACTAATTTTTTCTTTTATTCAAAAATGTTTTTGGCTACATACAAATCTAATTAAGGTTAACATCTAAAGCATGAGGAAGTTTAAGCTAGAAAAAGTTGGAAAATATGCCAACTTTCATAATTTAAAAGTAGTGGAAAACAAACCACCATCCTCTAAGTTCCCCAGTGTCAGCGACTTTCTCGTTCCCTCTCCCATGCCCAACAGCCCACAACGTAACAAAAGGAAATCAGTGCTATTTACCAAAATATACAGGGGCACATACAAGGTCCCACAAGATACCAGTGACTCTTCCAACCCAAAGTCAGCTATGGTCTTCCAAAGCCGCAACAATTTTCACACACACCTTTTCCTCCAGGGGTAGGGAGGGAAATTTTTTTTTAAAGCTTATACGTCCAGAGTGAAGCCAAGTCTTCATGTGTTGTGTCTTCCAAATTTGGAACAAAAAGTGCAATACTATCACAGATACTCTATGCCATGTTCTCTTCATTCTGAATGCAGAGGATCTCAAACTCTGAAGCACTGCTATAATCTCCCCCAACTGAGGGGTATCTGAATGCAGAAAAGCAACATTCCTTCCACATTCCCTTGAGACAGGAACTAAGCTTGGTCTGAACCAAACTCGGAGATGCCCCTTCCAGCAAGGGTCCGCCCAGCTCTGCTCCCCCAGAATTTTGGCCAGCCTACCACGCGTCACATCACATCACCCATTGGCCTGTTCCCCTGTTTAGCTGCTACAAGTCCATTCATCCATCTCAGAGTGCTGCCAGAAGCATTCTTCAGCCTAGGGCTCCCAACATGCCTTGCACAGCAGGTATAAAGGTCACTGTTGGACATGTGGGTGTGCCTGCCTCAGATGCCCACACGGTGATGGGATGGAATGCAATGACTGCTACGCACAAACAACTCCACCGGGAAGCCCAGCAGGCTCACCAGCAAGGACTGGGCTTCGGCATGCAAGTCACTCTCATCAGTACCACCTGACCATCCTCTAGGTGCTGGGTATGTGGATCACCGAGGTGCCTTCTCTGCTCTCTCCCAAAGCCTATTCAGACAGTGGAACAGTCCAGATAAGGAAAACTGCAACACCGTTTCAAGGGTCAGTTAAATCCAAATTGTAATAGAGGTTCCCAGCAAATCTCCCTGGGCAGAAAAACCAAGCTTCATTATTGGTTTTAACCACTTCAATACAAGCAAAGGGCTTCCTTGATGGCTCTCTTAATAAATCAGTAAAAAAAAAAAAAAAAATTGTCTCTAATGTACTCACTCCTCTTTACTTTGCTAGTAACACTGTATCATTCAAAATCCTGAGCATTTCAATTACTAATGAAAATCAGCTAGAAAATTTAATCTACCTTGTTCATCAATGGAAGCTTCTCCAGTTTAATACTTCCTGCCACTAGTAACATTTTACTTTCTGTGTTTTCTTCAATAGTTACTTGTTTCTTTATGACAAAGAGGCTGCTCCTAAGTATGTTTTTAGGTTGGGCAAAAACCTTGAAGAAAAAAAGCAGTCTCTTACCAGACCAAGTTTTTAATTCCCTACACATGAGGAACAAACTCACACAAGGTTAGAGAAGGCGAATCAGGAGAGTAAGGGAAACTATTTGCACTCACAGGCAGGTCAATACATTTAAAGTTTAAATTTAGCAACTCCTGAATGTTAAAATGTCAGTTCTTCAACACAACTATTTGCCTACTTCTTATTCAACATTTGAAGAAAATTAATAAGACACAGCGGCTAAACAAAAACCAATTAGAATTCGCAGAATACGCTTACATTTTTTTTTCCAGTAAGGAAACAATAGACTATCCCTTTAAATTTGTTTTTAAGAAGATACGACTTCTTCCCTAATTTTTCAATTGATATTAAACTGAGATCAATTTAGATAGTTTTCAGTACACATTCTATTGTTTTAGAAGCTTTTAAAATTCCATTCTGCTATATAAAATAATTTGACCACTACCAAAATTCCCAGCTAGAACTATATCACTTCCCAACTATCCTAATGAAAATTAAGTATAGTACATGAAGAGAAACCCATGAGAATCCCACAAGCTCGTGAACAAAAACACAGTTGGTGGAAATTATTTACCTGGAAGAAAACTCCATCTACAAACAGAGGACCTATTGGGTAGCCCATTCTCCAAGTCAAGCACCAGGGAAATGCATATCAAACCCTTTCAGCCCTCCAGCATACACACTTGCACCAATACCTAACCAGATGCTGCTCCCCCTCCGGCTGCTCTAGTTTAAATTAACTTCCAGCTTACCGCTGGGCCATGGGTTGGCAGTGGGGGATGGGGGAAGGCAGAAACCCTCACCCCACTGGGCAGAAACCAGCGAGGCACAGGCCAACCCCGGTACCCCCTGGGAGGAAGCAGGGCCTTTCCAGCCGGAGTTAAAGAGCCGGGATCTGGCCTGCTCGGGAGAAAGGAGCCATTTCTCCAAAACAGTCCAGGGATTAAAAGTCTCCGAACACTTTGTAAACTGACACAGTACACGTGCTTTCCAAAAAGTGCAACCCCTCCTTGTTGAGGAAGCAAAAATCTTCAGCCTTATCCATCTCTTGGTGGTTTATCTACAAGCCAAATATTTTTTAAATTGAGGAGCAGGGTGGGGGGAGGCCGGGAGACAAAGGCGGGTTTGCAGAAAACAGTCTTAGTCTGCAGAAACTAAAAGGCGCTTTTGGGCAGGAGAAACCCGGGCGTTCCCTCACGGGGCGCTCCCAGGGTAAAGGCAAATTCCTCTCCCCTCAGGTGCGCGGACGGCCCCCCAGACTCTTGCCCGCCACCGTGGGACAGAGAAGGGAAAGGCACGCCACACCCGCGCGCGGCCGCAGCTGCTTTCACCTCTCCTGTGCTTTCGGGGGGGGGGGGGGTCACCCCCTGCTTCCCAATTCCCACGGATGCCCAGAAACTGCCCTCGGAGACTCTCGATTTCCTGTTGCACCAACCTGACCTACTCTGCCGAAGAACATTTAACCGAAAGAGCTTCCTTAAGCGACTTTATATACCAGTATAAAAAGCCGGTGGCAGGGGCCACAGACGAGCTATCTATTCCTACAGACCAGTGTGCACACACATACACACACCTGCCAGAAACATAAATGGAAAAGAAAACGAAAAACGCCAAGCCACACAGCAACCCCAGTAAGTGGAAAAGTTGTTTTCAGCTGTGTTCTCTCCTCCCGATGGCCGAGAAGGGAATCAATGAGAACATGCTAAGCAAGCTCACCTCTGCCTTTTGGGGACCGAGTGCTCAACTTCTATGAGTTTTCCGTGCAGTTCCACTTTACCTGCGGACACACAAGAGGTGCAGGACAGTTGGCCGAGTTGAGCGGCTCTCTGGGCCTCCTCAGACCCCGAGCGGCTCGAGGCCGAGACATAAAGCGGCCTCGCGCGGGTGGGAAAGGAGGAATCAATGGGCAGAGGTCGGTAACACTCTCCCCGCCCCCCTCGGCCTTCCCCGCCCACGTCCCCCGAGACCCTAGCAGACAAACTCGGGGCAAAGGGCTGCGTGGGCTTTCCTCAGGTGGGGGCGCCTAGGCCCTTCTCCCGGGGGTTCCGGCCCAGGCCGCCGGGAACGGGCGGTGAGTGGCGGGAAAGGCTGGAGGATCGCCGGGCAGGCGCCGAGAGAGCGAACGTCCAGAGGCGCAGCTGGGCACCAGCGGAGCCACGCGCGAGGAACGGCGCCCGCCACTCCGAAAAGCACGCGGCTCTAAGCGGGACCCGAGCGCATCCTTCCCCCGCGCGCGCCCGACCAGCCCCGGAGGCCGCGGCCCGAAGCCCGGCCCCGCAGGGGGACGCGCTCCCTGGCGACCCCTGGTCGCCCGCGCCCACCTACCCCTGTAGGTCGTCGGACCCGGGAAGGTGGAGCCCAGAACCTGGGGGTTGCCCTCGCCCGCCTCCCCGCAGGGTCGAGGGGAGCGCGGGGCCGCCCGTGCGCGGCACCAGCCCGCGGCCTCGCTAGGCAGCGGGATCCAGGCCACTTTGGAGTTCTCCCGCGGCCCAGCTCTGGGGGCGGGAGAGGAGGCAGCGAGTCCACCGCCAAAAAACCCCCCACACAGAGAAGCGGGGGTAAGGAAGGAGAGAGAATCCGGCGTTCGTTCCCGGCCCCCAAGGCCCGCCGTGCCGGAGCCTGGAGCACGCGCCTGGGCCCGGGCGGCGCGCGGGGCGAGCTTCCCCCTCCCCGCTCCAGCACCCCCAGCCCCGGTCCCCGGCGCCGCACGGTGCCCTGGCTCCCCTCCGAGCCCGAGTCGGGGTTCTCTGGACAGCGCGCTCGCCCTCCGCCCGCAGATCCGGGCGGGGGAGGGGAGCCGCGGGGCCGGGTAGGCGCCCCGGCTGGGGGAAGGGCCCCGACCCGCGCGTGCGGGCGCCCGGGCCTCGGCCGCCGTCCGCAGGCGCACCCGCACCCGCCCAGGCCGGGGCCCGGTGCGGACAGCAAGGTGTGGACTGCCGCGGGCCCGACCCCGGCAGGCCCGGCCCGGGGCCCACCTGAAAGCGCCTCGATGGCCTTGAGGGCCCAGCTGTCGTCCGGACAGTCCACGAACGCGTAGCCCGTCTTCACCAGGAAGGGTCCCGACACAGGGATCTTGGCGTCCTTGAAGACACTTTCTAGGTCCGAGGGAACGGCGTTCTCGCTGAGGTTTCCGATATACAGTTTGTTCATTGTGAAGAGTGGTTGTTGCTTTTAAAAAAAAAAAATTAGGAGAAAAACGAAAAATTAAAACCACCCACAGCGATGGATGGATCCGGCGAGTTCCCCTCCTCTTCTCGCCGTTAAAATACACAAACACAGTAAGAACCAAGGACAGGAACAAGAAGCGGAAAAAAAATCAGATCCGAGGGTTCCTGTTTTTTCCTTTCCTAGGTATTAAAAGAAAAAAGAAAAACCCTAGCGACAACCCAAACGCATCCAAGAGTCTTCCTAACTCGGAGGAGGAGGCGGGATTAGCGAGAAAAAGGAGAGGAAGGAGGGGGGAAACTACTTTTTGTCTTTTCCTCCCCAAACCCTCTGGCATCGACCGACGGACTGTGAAAATATCACACTACGAGAGGGCAAGCGCCGCCTCCCCGTAAAAAAAAAAAAAAAAAACCAGAAGGGTGACTGGCAGGAGGGAGGGGAGAAGGGGTGGAGGGGAGGAAGGCGCAGGAGGCGGAAAAAATCCGCTCCGAGTGTCCGGCTTTTTGAATGAGCCACGTGTTCAAACTACAAATCAACGTCTCACGTGAGGAATCCCAGCGCCTCAATTAGAGTGGGTTTCGCAGGGGGGAAAAAAAAAAGAGCTAGCAAGAGGAGGAAGAGGGGGAGGGGTAACGAGATTGGGCGAAGGACCCTGCGCAGGGGCGGAGAAAGAGGGGCGGAAAATGCTAAAGGAGCCGCAGCCGGGGTCGCGGAGGCAAGCGCGGCTGGGGGAGCTGATGGTCACCACAGAGTTTAGAAAGGGTTATTTGGTCGGGGCGGATCCTCCGTGAGGGGAGAGGGGGCGGGAGGAGTATTGATTTTTTTTTTTTAATGTGATTGGAGTGGGGGTGCTAACTAGGCAATCCCTCAGTTCTATTTACCGGAGTTTTAAAGACTCGATTTTTAAAAATAGGTAATCAAACAAAGCCGAAGAGTCACAATTCCGAACTCGCCTTGTGGCTTCGATGACAGGAGAAGTGTAACCTCGGCAAACCGCGAGCACCTTTCCAGGGGTTGGAGGGGACGGAAACGCAGCGGGGGGGGGGGGGGTGGAGGGGGGCGGAGGGGCGGGCCGCCGCGCCCCACCCTGCGCACCCTTTGCTGGCGGGGGCACCGGCAAAGTGGGGCGGCCCCGAGCCAGGCCGGTGGGGGGATGGGAGCCCGCGGCGTCCTGGGCGGGTGTCTGGGCGACACCTCCTCCGCCTCCGCCTGCGCTCGCGGTGGCTTTGGGCTTCGCGTTTGCTATTGGTTGCGCGATTCAGAAAAGGCTCCCGGATCAATGAGGCCGGGGGCGGGCTTGGCCACCGGTGGGGGAGGGGAGCGCAGGGGCCGAGGTTTCTGGTCTGGGGATGGGGGGGGGTCCCGGGCCTCGGAGGCCGGAGCAGAAAAGTCAAAGTGGGGAAAGTCGGTATTTAAACGGAAACCATTTCTTCCTGTAGTTTCCAGAGGAGGAGGAAGAGGAGGAGTGGGGTAGGCTGGTACTTTTATTTAAAGAATTTTAGTTGGAGAACTTGGGACTCTTAAAACAGGAACACCGCTCTGCGTTACCCCTAAGTGGTAACTTGTACTTGAAAAATTGCTTGAGTCTCTTTCTGCTGCTTTTCTGCCTGCATTTAGCCATTATAGCCATTCATAATTTCCCCTGTATGTAACGAGTACAATGGTGGGCGGTGGGGGAGGGTCTGGGCCCGATGGAGCCTTACAGAGCCAACGAAATGAGGACTGGAGACGAGGAACACGGAAATGAGTGCTGGGTTTCTTTTCGAAATCGCCAAGAGTCGTTTAATGATTTTGTCCTCCGCTCAAAGGCTTCATTTGCACCAGGATTCTTGTGGTATATTTTTAACAGGTATTCCATGGAAAAAGAATGTTTCTTTTTAGAAAATGATTGCAATTATATATATTAATAGGATGGAAATTTAAACAATCTTTGTAATCACTTAATACTCTTATTATTAGAAAAATGTATTGTGTAGTAGAGAAAATACTGTTTACACTATATCATCAGTAATTATGATAATTGATAAAGTTCATTTCTTTTGGTCAAACCCATACATTTAAAGATGTATACTTTTCAACTGAAAGATGAATGGAAAATTATTTTTTCAATATGTGGGAATGATTGTATGATACAAAGAGCATTTACATTTTTTCTTTTAAAAAGAACTTACAATTTTGTGTTAAGAAACCGGAAGGTGTCAGATCATCCATTTTAAATGCAACTGTTCTTTCTAACAGGTTTTTCTTTCCTGCCAAGCAAATCCAACTTTTTAAACGTAAACTCACTTTCACAATATTTTCATTCATGTTTAGTTTAGTGAAATGTTTTTACTTTATGATATGGAGGGTGTAAACATGTTCTTCAGTGTTTACAACTGTATTATGAACAGTATCTTCAAAGAACATTTAAGTGGTGAAATTTTAAATTTATGGTTATAACTTTTTTAAAAAGCTTGCTTATTTTAACTTTTCATATTTTTGAAGAGAACCTTCGTTCCAAGAAAGAAAAAAACACATGTATTCTTTGATTCTGTCATATTCAAAATGTAAATATTAAATTATAAATTTTTATTTACCTGTTGCATGTGATCAAAAGCTATTTACAGAAATGTACTTTTCATTCACTTAGTAATATTTGCTTTTCTTTAAATTTTAAAAACTAGTCTGTTTATCATTTAAGTTTTAGTAATTTTTCTTAAAAACAATTTTCTATGTTCAACATACTTTCAAAAATCAATTGAATGGTGTCTTCTGGATTGTTGACTATATTTGCTCTTACTAAAACTGAGACCTAAGAAAATATCTACTTAGTCTAAAGCATGGGATAAAATGTTTTTTTTCCATAAATACTAGTCCATGCCTGTCTTTCACTATCAAATCTAACAGCTGGGATTTAAAACAAGTGTGTGCAGTTTTGATGAAATATGTTCTTGGGGCTCTTGTGAACTTAATTTGTGTATTATTATAACAAACTGGATACTCCGTCTAGGACCTTAAAAACATACACGAGTTACATAAGCTCAGCCATCAAAAAGGGAGTTAAATACAGTCCACTCCATTTCGACTCTTCCATGCATTTGAGGGATCAGTAATCAATGGCTGAGTAAAAAGAGCATGGGTAATTGTTTTTTTACTGACATTTCAAGTGTAAAAATACCTTCGGTGGATTTTCAAGAATGCTTATAAGGTTAATCTAACTTCCAGTCTTAATGAGTATCCCAGGAAATTAACCGTGTGTATGGGCTACTCCAAGTTCTTTCTGAAGCAGCAGCAGCTCCTAGTAAATGTTAAGTCCACGAAGGACTCCCACCCATTGTATGTGCTCTGATGCTGTTGAGGCTTCCCAACTGCAGCCTGTTTACTCTTTGGACAGCTGCACTTCCTCCTGATCTCCTGACCTGAAGGCAATAAAAATGTTTCTTATGGGGCAGTGTAATATTAAAGAAGAAAAACCGTGTTTAGAAGGTCGGTTACCGCTGCTTTATCTACAGGTTATGAGCGACGGCTTAGCAGGTAGAGGAGGGGGAGAGGGCATTCTTGTTGCTAACCCTAACTCCCGGCTTCCTCTGAGACCAGCCCAAAGCCGAAGTCCTTAAGGCGGGTGGGCATGTAATGCCGCGTCGCCTGGGCCTCATAGAAGGTATTTTTTAACATACTCTTTGCTCCTTCGAACAGCTCTCGTGGACTCTGATCTGTTAAAACCAGATGCATAATAATAAGCGGTAGCCTGGCTCTTCCCTCTCTTCGGGAATATGCCTTCAGTGATTTTTATTTAAAATAAAAGATGGTGCTCTGAGAGATGTTTCCTCTTGCCACCGGTCCTGCCGGGAGAAACTGGGCGGGATCCTTCCAGCTCACACTCGGGAAGATCCTTCGTCGGCCGCTGCTCGCCTCGGAGGCCCTAGCCCACCCGTCCGCCCTAGCCCCGCCGCGCGACAGGCACCTTCTGGCTGCGTCTCGGCTTCGGTCCCTGCGCGCGGAGCTGCGTGGATGCGTTAGACGTGGGGGCCCGGGCAGGGGAGCCTGTGTCCCCCTCGCCGCGCTACCCGACCTGAGCACTGCCCTCGCCCGCCGGGGCGAACCTGGCGGCCCTGCCGCACTTCCGGCCTGTTTCCAGTGTGCGAGGGGCTCATCGGAGCCGGGGGATGGTTGGTACCCACGAAGAAAGATCGCAAGGAGCAGCCGCTGAGCCCGCTGCCTCTGGCCGGGGCGGGGCGGGGCGGTGAGAGGGGAGCGCTAGGCGCGCAAACGCGGCTCCGGGGAGGAGTTTCGCGCTCCTAGGGGCCGACTCGCCGAGCCCGAGTTAGAGCAGCCGGCGTGGAGAGAGACGCCGCCCCTGGCTGCGGAGGGGGCAGGGGGCTTCTCTCACCCGATTGGTGGACGGAGGGAGCCTATCACCGTCGGCTGCCGCCGCCGAAGCAGTTTGCTGGTTTCCATTCATTGGCCCCCGAGCCGCCCTTGGATTTCCATCTTTTGTGGCGCGAAAATAACCCTTTGCTCCCTCTCATTGGTTTTGTTCTTTTTGAGGGGTGAGATTGGCTTCCCCTCTTGCATCTCTCATTTTTCCTGCCCTTTAACTGTGAGCCCAGTCCTAACCCCCAAGGAGAAAAGAGGGAGACAACTGAGGAAGAATGAAAAATAGTTGTGCATGTGAATTCCGCCCCTGGGGCTGACCGCGTGGTGCCCGCTGAGTCCCTTCCCTTCCCCCAACGTCCAGCGTCCGGAGGTCGTAGGTTTGCTCCTTGCCCCGCACTGGAGCCACATCGTTTCCCTGCTCGACTCCACCGACGCTTTAGAATTTATATGTCTTTTTTAGTTAAATTAACAATACGTTTCTAGGTGCTTGATTTTTCCAGGGCTTCTAGAGAAATCTACGTATTCCGCCCCCTCATTTCCTAACCCCCTTTATGGGCCACAGCGTTGTTTCACACAAAACCAAACAATCCCCTCCAAAAAAAGCAAACGAAAAATTCCTGGTGAAACCAACTCTACGGAGACCACGTTTTCGTTAAAGCTTCCCTAAGACTAAAGAGCTGAGACCGACCTTGAAGGATTAGCGATTTCTGTAGCTGAAATGTTCTAATTTTACTGACGTTTGGTGGAAACGGTGAGAAAAAATAAATATGAATTTATCTTGGAAAAGCACAAAACAAACGAATGATCGTATTTAATTAGATTAAACGAAAAAGCTGCCAGCAATAGTGATGTATTCTTGGTAGTGATGTGTTCGATATATTTGTAATTTATACATAAGTTGCTATTGGTCTCGAAAACAAATTGAAAATCAGAATTCTGATCATTACAGAAGAGGGAAGTATGAATTTGTTTGGTATATCTAATTCCATAACAGGCTTTTCAAGTCTCTGAGTATTTAAAGAAAAGGAAATGTATCAGAAATATAACAATAATTTGTTTACAGATAATTTTGTGGTTCTTTGTAAGTCTTGACAAAATACTTGATTTGGTTTAAAACTAGTAAAACGAAAATAGCCTGGTAAATATTTTAAAACTTTGAGAGAATTGGCTGAAATCAGAGGGTTCAGATTTTTTTTTTCTATATTGTTAACTCTTAGCTAGTAGTTAAGTTACATCATCCTCTAAAGTTCATTTGGAAAAACTACTTAGTTTTGTATTTTTTTCCCCTTTTAGTCTCTTAAAAACTATCTAATTGAAGGAATAGAAATATAAATTGTACATGGCAGTTTATATTTTAAAGAGCAGCTCTTTAAAACAAAATTTTAAAACTGACTTAATTAGTAAAGAAAAACTTTTAGAATGCATTTTGTTTACATTTTGTATGATTCAACAACATTTCACTAACGTGGTTAATACTTTTGAAGTTTTCATGTAAAATTATTTCTTAGAAACCAGAGTAACTTACAAATGGTTTACTTTGACTTGAACAAGTTAAAGCTTAGAGAATAAATTTATAGTGTAAATACTGAAGATTACAGAGCTCATAATTTATATAAATCTTAAACACCTAAGAAATTTAAAATATGAAGATACAATTATTTGTAAAATGACCCTAGACTTTGATTTGCATATTGTGTAATTTTTATATTTTGAAAATGATATAGTAAATTTCAGTTGTTAAAAAAAGTTCCAAAATAATCTGGACAAACCAAAACTCTAAAACCTGAGCTATTTTCAAATGTTTTCTCGAATTCAGTGAATTATATAACCAATACTTTATTTAAGAAAACTTTTCTGGTTAGAGAAATTTATTTCTTTTTTTAAAGTTTCAATTATTAAGTCAGGAATCAGAATTTTCATCTATCTAGTAACTTAAAACATAATTGTTAAAGCAGTAGATAAACATGATTCCTTTTATTGCATTTCTTGTTTTACTGCCTCACATGAGTGAAACTTAAAAAAAAAATTCATTTATTATTACTACTCTAGGGGGTAAGGGGATGAAACTTTTAGTGAAAAGACTCTTTGGCAATTGATGTGTATATAAGCTTTTGCAGACCAGCCATTGGAAACAAAGAAGATAGGCTTTTGTTTGTGGGGGGAGGGGTATAGAGAGGCTGAGAAGACTTGGATATTTAAACTTGTTTCTTGGTTGCAACTCATTTATCTTGCAGGTTTTCCTGCTAAGGGTGTAAGATGGTAGTAGAGAGAAAATGTATTGACTAATGGAGTAAAATGGGACAGTAATCCAAGCATGAAATCCCACTGGAGAGAACAATAAGAACCTCCTCTCCCCACTAAAATAATCTGAAAGCAAAGCACATGCTGAGGTTATAACTAGTTACCAGCATTTTCTAACACATTTAAAAGACGCATCTTAGGTTACCATTTTCACATTGGGACTCTTTGTTTTCCAGACATTATTTTCCAGAATCCCATTCAAAGAAGAAGAAAAATAAAAAGGAGTTAAAGTTCCCTTAATGAAACAGCAGATTTCATGACATGTATATACAAATCAGCTTTAGAGATAAACTGATGAAGCCCTCATGCTCTCTATAAATCAAAACTTAATTTTTAGATTTAATAAGGCAGAGAATATTTATAAGTTCCTTACTTGCAGGAATGATGTCAGATCATTATCATTTACACTTTGAGTCTTTAAAATTCATTCTTTCTTGAGTTCACTTTACATTTTGATCCTGAGCTTCTCTAGCAGGATGATTCCAGCTTTAAAGATGGAAACAGCAGGCTAAGTGAAGATTTTATTATTATTTCAAAACGTCTCAGCTAAAATTCATCAGAATCTGAGAACGTAAGTTACAGCAGGGTGAAAAAAAACAAAAACCAATACCTAGTCTAAAGCTTTTATCAACATTGTCACTAGAGAGATTTGTCATAAAGTCCATGCCTAGTACACTTTTGTTGAAACATTTAGTTCTTTTTTGTAGTAGGTTGTTTAAACATACTAAAGTTGGTAGTATTCTTTGTTGCTTTTCTCAAATTACTTATTTACTGATCAATTATTTTTAAACTAATAGTGCTATGCCTTCTCAAAGGCAAAATTTTGCTTCAACTGAGGTTTAAATTTAATATCGATAACTGAAACTGTTTGATAATTACCCCTTATTTAATTGTGGTTTGGGGGAGGGGGTCTTGTGCCAGTCATTGAAGTAATTTTTCTATTTTTTAAGTTATTTTTCTTTGTAAACTATTCCTATCTTACTTGTAATCTAAAAATATTTTTCCAAGACTTGGAGAAAAATTTAAATATAACTAAATCTTATTCTGTAAAATATTGTTAAAGACATAAAAATGTGTATAATTTGATACAAGAAACATATTACTATTGAATATTTTCCATTAAGCTACCATAACTGAATGGTTCCTCTTTTTAACTCTAACCCATTCTAATTCTAATCCAGCTATCAAAAATTTAATTCATAAAAAGGACACTAACAAGAGTCATAAAAAACAACAAAAAATCAATTTTGTTATATAAAAGAAGTATGATTTCTGTTATACTGTTAACTAACATTTTGTTCTGAGACAATTAAATACTGAATGATATCAGCATCTTTTGCTTTCGTTTGTTGAAAATTGCCCAGAATTTTGCTCCTTGATCCTGGTACCTTATGACTTATGGTAATTCATTTGCTCTTGCGTTTCTTTCCTACCAAGACTCAGATGCCATTTTTTGGTTTTGACTTAAATGAATGGCTGTGCATAAAAAGCCAAATAAAAATTTTCTAAAATTTTGGTGTAGTGTACTATAGATGCTCATCTCTGGCTACCATAGAGATATATTCCAATTTTATTTTAATCCACAGCTGATATCATGACTTTGCAGATTAAATTGAATTTTGTTTTAAAAATTAATAAACAACAACCAAAAAAGTTGAGAAAGTGTTTTAATCCAATTAGACAATAGGGTTAAAAGGTGACATTACTCTTTCCCCTCAATATCAACAAATCTTCCAGTTGAGGGCAGTTTTGTCGGGTATGGAAGGTATGGAATGCAGTCAGTGTGTGCAGTTGGACCAGAGAACATATGTACATATTCCTGCTGAGAAGCTCTTTGTAGAGATTTGTGGAGTAAAGCAAGATAGAACTTGTGTTCAGTTCTCAAGTTGCAGGTTAAAAGAAGCAAGGTAAGCACTGTTTTACTAAGTTTTGTCTTTAACCATCAGAATACTTCAGTATGATGCTTTTAACAGTGGGAGGAGAAGAGTAATAATACAGACTGAACTGGAATTAGGATGTCATTAGTACATCAGCATTAGAATTTAAGTAATACAAGTATGTTTGGAATTTTCTGTTTTTCTTTGCCTTGTTTTCTATTTTTAAAAAACTATTACACATAGTTTAAAAAATCAAATAATATTATTAAAACATGTGTAATGAATGTTTAAACTTATAGAATAATATCACGTGTTTTTAAAATGATAGATGTTCGATTTACTGAAATAATATTATCACAGATCCTTTCTGTCAGGTTATTCTACCACTTTGTCTGTACATATGACCCATATATGAAGGGTTCATTTTAATCCAAGGTAATAGCATTATTTGATAAAATAACCCTAATTTTAGAAAAAAGCCAAAAGTATGATGTGCTGTTATTGTGAAAACAACAATGTGTTTTGAAACCTATAGAGAGGAAATTCAGATTTTAAGTGAATTTTTACTTTATTATTTACTGCATTTTGTCTATTTGTTGAGGAATAGGGAAACAGGTTAAACTGTAATGTTTCTTCAGGGCTGGCCACCAATAAAGTTTTTAGTGGCTATAAATAAAGGATGTTGTTTCAATCAATGATAGCTATTCTCAGAAAAGTTTCTCTTTCCTTGATTATTAAATATCCCTAAATTATTTCTTTACAAAGTAGGGGGAAACTCATGTTACATTAGGATAACCAAATATTTTTAACACTTTGAGCTTTTGACAGATGAAGAATGACCACTGCTTTTTAAATAAACAAAACAGTGTCTTTTGTTGTCATAAGTGACGTATTTATTTTCTTTCCTTATCTTTATCAATGTTCTGCTAATACAGTAATAAGCTGAATTTACTCTCAGATGTAATAGTTAGTGGAAATAAATATATTACAACCAAAGTGCAGAGAAAATATATAAGCAAGAAAAAATCAAAATCAGGATGTCTTGATTAAGCTAAAAATTAAAGTTTCTTCCCACAAACAAACCCAGTGATCAAGCTTATCGTTTTTATTAGTTAAAGTCTATAACAGTTAAAATTTGAGTGTATTGTTGGTTTGCCGTTATTACTAATCATGAGTAGAATCTCTTCAAAAGTTTGTGGTTTTATTTAATCTAACTTTTTATGTGATTTAAAAATCAATTACTTTTTTAAAACATTTTTTCATATTTCCTTGCAATAAATTTGAAAACATGAAAGTTAAGCTGAATACTACTAGTTATTTTGTTAAAATCTATAATCTGTGGATTAAAATATGGTCTTTTCCATGTAATTTTTCCCTGAAAACTCAAAATATAACCTATTAAAAACCAAGAGATGTAATGGCATTTACAAGCCCATGGAACAGGTTTTGCTGATTTTTTAAAAAAATATTCTTACAGGTAACTTACGGATATTGGAGAATTTCATTTATGTATATGCAACTATTTGGAAGTTGGACATTTAAGTAGAAATGCATTTTGAAAGCAGTATAATTTAAGCAAATTGTCATTGAGTGGCATTACCAAAGTGATTATGCAATGTAAAATGAGGTTATAGATTGAATTTTAAATTCCACTATGAATATACCAATATAAATATGCAAATTATTGTTTTCAAAAGCCCAGGCTAAATGGATGTAACCTCAAAAAAGCAGCCTCTGTGGTGTAAAGGGAAGTCAAAATGTTTGAAGCATTTTAGCAGGAAAAGGCTGTGTGAACCGGAAGATATCTAAATTCACAATAGCAGATAGTAAGTTAGGATATTTCTAAAATGTACTTTTGGTAGTTAAAATTTGGTCTTTGGATATGTAAACTCTTAGCACTTTTTTATTTAATGGAAAGAGAGATTGAAGCAATGCATATTAGGACTTAGTCCTAAAAGATCCAAAGTGGGAATACAGCCTTTTATATATTCCAGATTCTTGGATGTTTTGAAAAAAGAAGTTTGGACTTTTCCTATATGTCGTTAATTAGGAAATTGTGCAGAGTATCTTCTCTCTTACATGTCTTTCAGTTGAACTTCTTTCATTATAAAACAATTCTAAAATTTGAGTACTGGGAATATTTTTAAGGATCTGCTAGATTTTCCTTTTACATTTGAGGAAATTGAGGCCAGGGGAGGTCAAAGCAGGCAGACACCCAGCTAGTTTGGTGGCAGGGCAGAGGTGTGTTTATCAGTGAATGAAACCACATGACAATCGTAAGTGGAAGGTAGTAAAACTGCTTTTTCCTAGTTTTGGTGATAAGAAAACCCAAGGTGAGGTTTGCCCAGACCCAGTATCAATACTTTAAAAACAACAAACAAACTAACACCTATATTTATTGAGATCAAAAGTTCTGCAATGTCATTAAAAGGGAAAAGATTGAAGGCAGACAAGACCTTGGGAAAAAAAAAAGTTACCTGATTCATCTCAGTCACTTTACCCAGGATCTCATTTAAACCATCCCAAACAAGTAAACTTGGTTTAGTGTGAAAAGCTGATAAGGAAGATTTTTCTTCTCTCAAAAGCTTGACTCAAGGCCCAGCCATATCAGAACCTTCAGAAGCCAAGAAATCTGTATTCACAGCCGCCTCACACACACTCAGCAGCAAGCTAAGAAATTCCTCCTCATGTCCAACTTTAAAAATGCTATGTTGGAATTTCCAAATGAGCAATAGTTTTTCACTGGGTTTGAATTGTATTTTCTTTTTGCTTTAGTGAAATTTCAGAGGTGGGGGGGGAAGTGTGTATATACAAACACACATGAGTCCGTTTGCAAATGTATCTCCCCCATGGTGTAGTTCAGACTTTCCTTAATCCTGCGGGGGGCAGAACAACTGGCAGAAACCCACCCTGCCCCTAGCTCTTCTCTTATCCACTCACACCAGGACAGAGTGGTGGTCACTGGCCATCTTTCCTTCGGGCTTCCCACCCCTCATGAGAGGCAAGAGCCACAACCTTTTCTCAGAGCTCAAAGTCCTTGGCTGTACCTTTGAATTAAAAGCTGCACTTAGGAAATTATTGTACCTGTAAGTCTGTTGATCTTCAGAAACCATGGATGCCACAGAGGAGTCTCTTTTCTCTGTGTGTTGCTGACCCTGCCGTGACCCTGGGTCGGTTTTTGTTTTTTTTTTAACCTCCTTGGTCTTGCTTGCACAGTTGTAAAGAGAGTTAAACTATTTATACCATCCTTTGCCTTTTTCACAACAACAGAACACTCAGGAGGCTTTCTACAAATATTTGTGGTATTTAGTTTTCAGAAAAAGGACTAAGGTTGGAAATATCAATGAAATTATTGGACCACTTCAGAAAGTTCTATCAAATGCAAGAAGGGAAGGGAGTATTGCTTGACACTGGAAAATAATGGAGATTTTGTGTGTATGTAACTAGTATCAGAGAAAAGAAAGCTTATTTAAATACCTCAGTTAAATAAGAGTTGGTAGTGAAAGCAGAATACAAATGGAAAACTCTCCCCTATAAAGAAATTCCTAACTGATAGCAACCACCATCACAAGCCAGTGTCTTGACCAGAGATTGTACCAAATTTGTCTCAAATCTCCAAGTAAACCGATTTATTTCCATAAATGGATTTCTTCTGTTAGAATCAGAGCCTCATGCTTCATGTGAACTTAAATGAGAAATTATTACCATAATACAGAGTTTATAGGTAAAAGAGAATTAATAAGGAGAAGCAAAATGTCAAAATTTTGGAACTGATGAATCAAATATCAAATTACTGGATGATAGATCAGTCAGTATGAATGTTTACTAATAACTACATTTTGCCTTTAAATTAATTTTCTGACCACTTCCTTTAGATTACTAAAGAGTGGATCAACTCGGTTATTTTAATTTTACAGAAACAAAGATGATTAGAACAAAAACTGGAGCCTTTTGAGACCAATTGGAAAATATACTAGACCAAACTATCAGGTAAACAAAAATATCATTAGGTTTAAACCATGTACATTGGATTTAAAGAATTTAAAGTGCTCAGTTATAATGTCTATGTTTACTTCTGTTCCTGGTGGTTTCTTGAAATATTCTATAGGAATTGGAAAAAGAGAGAGACGTAAAAATTTCATTTGTGCTAAGGTGACTATCCCTGGATTGGCTTATCTTCCTCTAGACTGGAAATGTTCATTTGAGCAACATTTTCAAGAGAATTTTTTCCTAAAATTAAAAGAACTTCAGCTTAGTTGCTCCCTCATGTTAAATAGCTTTAGGAGTGGTGACTTGAAAAGCTAGCAAGAATAGTGAGATTAGCAGCGCTCTAAGAGAAAAGAAAAGATCCTGCAGATGATTCTTTATTTTCAGTATTTGAAATGAGTACCATTATAAGATGCAGCTTTAATACTTTGTGATTATGAGTATCCCTGTGCATTCTATCTGTTTAATTCATTCTCATAAAATGAAGAAGAGAATAGCTCAGTGGAACAAACTGAGTGATTTAGGAGCCATTTCTTATTTGTCACTTATTTAAAATAATAAGTTCCAAAGCAAACAAAAAGTAATTTATTGGAAGTTATTGTGCTTTTCCCCTATGATATTTCAAATTTTTTCAGAGACTAAAATTTTTAGAATCTATGCAAATTGAAAATATATTTTGTTAACAAAAATTTTGTAGTATGAAAGTAGATGAAGATGCTCATTGATAATAGCAGAGAAGATTATTTAGCTTATTTATTTAGCTTATACCTCCAGTTCTTACCAAAATAAAGCTTTTTATCCTGGTCCTGCAACTTTGAAGTTATTAAAAATGTAAAATATAGAAGAGATTTTTACTTTATAAAATTTCTGTTCCACTGCAAAAATTTAAATATATTTTTTAACAAGAAAAGTCCTTATGGTCTAAAATCAGAACGAATAACATTTGAAAACAAAGAAGCCAATCAAATTTGTGTTGATTTTTCCTTCTACCTCCTGTGATGTTGTGTTTTTCATGTTGAAAATCTTTCATACCGGTAACACATTCAAAAGTAGACACACTATACTTTACATTTTAAGCTTACCTCATTTTTCTTTGTTCTTTTTATTTTGTAATATAATGAACTTGAAGTAATTATGTACCACTTATTCATAGCTTAGACTACACATGTAGTCTGGTCTCAACTAAGTCATTATTTTCCATGAAACCTGTGATTCTTGACACTAGAAATAACCTCTCACTCCTCTGATGTTAGGGTTTTGAAATGTGAATCTGACATAGCACTTTTTATATTGTAAGACATTTATCATTAAAATTTTTTAAACTTATGTCCTCTATCAGTGTAAGCAAGTCTGATTTATCCTTGTAAATAAAGTAAACTCCAAGTTTGCAGAGGTTTTTTGTTCAATTTGGTTAGGTCTATGTTGCTTATCGGAGAAGGCAATGGCAGCCCACTCCAGTACTCTTGCCTGGAAAATCCCATGGATGGAGGAGCCTGGTGGGCTGCAGTCCACGGGTCGCTAAGAGTCAGACACGACTGAGAGACTTCACTTTCACTTTTCACTTTCACACATTGGAGAAGGAAATGGCAACCCACTCCAGTGTTTTTGCCTGGAGAATCCCAGGGACGGGGGAGCCTGGTGGGCTGCCGTCTATGGGATCACACAGAGTCGGACACGACTGAAGTGACTTAGCAGCAGCAGCATGTTGCTTATTGCTAATTTCCCATTACCTAAAATTGACATGTAGTATATACTCAATAAATATTTGTTGAATGAATGAACACATGATACTGTCTAACATCCAGCCTTTTATGAAGCAAGTCTTCAGTTTAAGTTGTAGAACATACAAATGCTGGGGTTTGGGGGTACAAATCCACACTATTCAACCCTCTAAAAGACATCTGGTAACCCTGCTGCAAAGAAAAAAACTAGTTACTTTGGGGATTGAGAATACAGACTAACTCTGCAACAAAGTAAAACTATTTAGTTTCCAATTTTGTGAAGGTGCTGAAGAATCTGATTAACTCTATTATCAGTACAATCACATCAGATAGAGCGTCATAAACTTTAATCACTTCATGCACAGACTAACTTCTAAAAAATAATAGAGAGCAGAACTGAATTCAAAGGAAACTTTTGAGACTTAGTGTATGAATGATTTTTGTGACATTTGGCAACTTACATTGAGTAAGTATAAGGTTTTTATGATATAATCCTATTTTAAGAGAAGAAATGATTTTTTTTAGAAGAAATGATTTTTTAAAAATTGTCCAGAAAAAGAACCAGTCTATGATCAAAAACTCTAAATTACTACACAGTTGTTTTCAAGTTAAAAAAGTAAAGTTGCCGAGAACCTCATACAGATTATCAAATGGGATTCTGGAAAGTTACTGTGAACTCTTCCCCTTCCACTTTGAAATAACTGTGGTTTTTCAGGTATGGAAATATATGCTTTTGATTTTTATGGAATCCTTAATTTTTTTTTACATTTATCATTTCATGATGGGCAATATCAGTTAGCATTATCCCAAATGTAGTAGTACAAAGTCATATGGTTTTATCATGTGGTTAGCTAACAAAAATTGTTTAATCACTAGATTCTGAAAATGATGAATCTAGCAATACATTTTTCTGTAAAGACTTCATGTTTTAGGTATATTTTGAACTGGACTTGTTCACATCTACAATTCTCTCTTTAATATATGTGGTGTGTGTGTGTGCTCAGTCATGTCTGACTCTGCAATCCCCAAGGACTGTAACCTGCCAGACTCCTCTGTCCATGGAATCTTCCAGGCAAGAATACTGGAGTGGGTTGCCATTTCCTTCTCCAGGGGATGTTCCCGACCCAGGGATTGAACCCGTGTCTCTTACTTACATCTCCTGCATAGGCAGACAGATTCTTTACCACTGCGCCACCTGGGAAACCCTAATCAGTGTCATCAAAAAGCATTTGGCGTAGTGGTGTTTTCTTGTTTATTCAACAAATATTTGAGCCCCCAAAGGTGTAGGACATTGGGGAGGGCAGAAATTGATATGTGAGATGTGGTCCTTTCTCACCCTGTAAGAGGAGCATATAAATGCCATTTATGCAGCCCTTGACAATGTCAGTGACATACCCCAAAAGCCCTTAACTTTCTTTAATGGCCCATAAAGATTGTTTTTAGGAATTCTTGCAAACCCTTCTTGAGTATATCTAAATATGAAATATCAAAACTATCTTCAAAAAACAATGACTTTATCAAATAAACGAAAAACTTTCTTTTTCTCAGAAGTTTTTGGGTTCATCATGTCCTAACAGAGACAGGCAGTACAGGTCACAAGAAACTCACTACCTACCCTCTAAAGAACTTGGTTTTTTCCAAAGATCTCTCAGGAGTGAAAGTATGCTTTCTAATTCTAAATACCAAGCAAGTTCACATTCATCCCACCAGTTCCTTTCAGCAATTTTTGAACCTTAACCATATAACCTCTTGTTTTAATGTTCTAGTTTATGGTATCTGGGTTCTTTCAGTCTGGTATCTTAAGATACTCATTGATGTCTATCTCTGATTATTTATTGCCTTTTTCTGGACTTCTGTCTTCCTTTCATTGTTTTTGGAACAATAGTCAACATCCAGGCAGGGGTTCACTAAAATTTCATGAAAGGAGAATTTCTGTTTTTTCATCTTGCTTCAGTAATGTGCAAGTATCACCCAGACTGGATAGATTTCAGGCTTCTTGGACCTGCATCTCAGGCTGCTATTCAAACGCAGCTATACACATAACTTCTCAATCTCTTTCTGAAGTATTGGTTATTGCTTGGATGAGAGCTTCTCGTTTTTCCTCTTACTTACACTGAAGCTTGTTTTGTACTCTTTATGTTCTTTCTCTTAAAGTCTTTACTGCTTCTGTTTTATGTTTTGTTGGGGTTTTTTGCCTCCAGGCATGTGGGATCTTAGTTCCCTGACCAGGGATTGAACCTGTGTACCCCCTGCACTGGAAGGTGAAGTCTTAACCACTGGACCACCAGGGAAGTCCCTGCAGCCTTCCAGGCTCCTCCTCCATAGAATTCTCCAGCAAGAATACTGGAGTGGGTAGCAGTTCCCTTCCCCAGGGGATCTTCCCAACCCAGGGATCAAACCCAGGCCTCCTGAAGAGCAAGCAGGCTCTTTACCATCTGAACCACCAGGGAAGCTGGTGAGTCAGAAGACACATTTATAGGAATGGATGGAGGGAAAGAAAGAACTGTAAACTAGTGTGTTAACGTGGTAAAAAAAAATCATCAGCACTGGTCTATCCCACAGAGGTTTATAGGAATGGATGGAGGGAAAGAAAGAACTGTAAACTAGTGTGTTAATGTAGTGAAAAAAAAATCTTCAGCACTGGTCTATCCGACAGAGGATACTGTTTGCTGCTGTTGTTTAGTCATGTCCAACTCTTGCGACCTCATGGCCTGTAGCCTGCCTGGCTCCTCTGTCCATGGGTTTTCCCAGGTAAGAATACTAGAGTGGGTTGCCATTCCCCTCTCCAGGGGATCTTCCCAACCTAGGGATCGAACCCATGTCTCCTGCATTGGCAGGCAGATTCTTTGCCGCTGAGACACTAGGGAAGCCAAGAATACTCTTACCTACTAATGATGAACATATCAGGTTTATCTCAATGGTGTCGCATGCAAGCTTAACCTTATAATTTTATCTAACTGTTCCATAATTTGAAAATGACTGGACTGGACTAAGTGATCTTTAAAGCCCCTTTAAACTCTAGTATTTTACTAATTCTCCTGAAACAGTTAATTGCTACCCAAGGCTGATTTTCCTTATAGCTTATTTGTTGCTGTATAATATTTAAATACTCTCTAGAGAAATTTATATCACAAGAATACTGGGGTGGGTTGCCATTTCCTCCTCCAAGGGATATTCCTGACCCAGGGATTTAACCTGCATCTCTTGTGTCTCCTTCACTGCAGACAGATTCTTTACCCGCTGCGCCATCAAGAAAGCAAAGGGAAACATTACAGCCAACACGGAGACATAATTCAGTTGATTTTTGTGGGAACAAATGCAGAATACACAAGAGGATAATAATTTCCATCTAAAGAGTTGTCATCATAGCAGAATTCATTTTTTTGAAAAACCTCACTTATAAATAAGGGTGAGAGGAAGAGGGAGTGAGCTTTTCTCCCCCAGGCACCAGCCTTTAGAAATTCTAGCATCACTTTAAAAAAATTAACCGTTTGACCATTAACCATTTTGACTGTAGTAAAATGTACAATTCAGTGACATTTACTACATTATGTAGTTATGTGACCTTCCCATTACTTAGATTCAGAACCTTCTCCCCACCCCAAGAAGAAACCTGACCTAACAGTACTTTTAAGAACCGAGGGAGCCAACATTTCACAGACCCTAGGTCATCATTTGCTCTTTTGGTTCTACTACATGTAAAATTAAACTTGAGTTCTAGCCAAACTTTAGTACTCACCTTCACCTTCTTGTAGGCTGAAACTATCAAGATTCAAGAAACAAAGACTAATTAAATTCATACCTTACATAGACAAAGTATTAAATAATGAGAGAGTTTAATCTAAAGTCAATATATTCTTGTCTATTATGTAATGGTTTTATCTAACTGGTGATCTTTTAAAAATATTTTAGACTATTCTGTTTATATAGTACACAATTTGCTACTAGTTGCACTTTTCTCACACTATGAGACCATAACTTGTTTTCTAAAGGATTAATCTGCTAAAAAAGATTCTATACTTACTTGCATTATAGTTAGCTGAGTGAAATTCCTTGTGCTAGCCAGGAATGGTAATTCACACCACGTATGCTATAGAAGGGCTTCCCTGGTGGCTTAGATAGTAAAGAGTCTGCCTGAAATGCAGAAGATCCTGGTTCAATCCCTGGGTCAGGAAGATCCCCTGGAGAATGGAATGGCTACCCACTCCAGTATTCTTGCCTGGGAAATTGCATGGACAGAGGAGCCTGGTGGGCTATAGTCCATGGGGTGGCAAAGAGACATGACAGAGTCTAATACTTCCACTTCACACATGCTACAGAAATGCTCTTTGAGGAACTGGGTTAGCCATCTCCCTTTTGTTTTACTTTTTTTTTTCTTTGATATTTTGCTGCTGAAACTGGGATTATTTTTACTTTCAAAGCTAAGGTTTTTTTCCCGTTTTTTAAGAAAGTTATAATTAAGTATGGATTAGCCACAGTTGTCTCCTTTTTAAGTTATAGGTTGGAAACATTTCAATTTTTATTTAAATAAATTTGTGCTTATAGAAACTTTGAAGAAATAGTACAGTGAATCCATATACCTTTTTGATTTATCTTTGTATATACACATTGGTTTTTTGTATGAACTATTTGAAAAAGGCTTCATTCATCTTGACGCTTCACCCTTTCAGTCTGCAACTTCTAAGAATAATAATATTCTCCCATAGAATCATTATGCTACTTTCAGTCTGCAACTTCTAAGAATAATAATATTCTCCCATAGAATCATTATGCTACTTTTCACAGCTAAGAAAATTAACATTCATTCAATCATATTAGCTAACATGCATTATTCAAATTCACTTTGCCAAACTGACCCAAATACCTTTTGTGGATGTTTGTTTGTTAGGGTCGAGATGCAATCAAGTTTTAAGTGTAGCCTACAGAAATCGTCTTTTCAATTTCTTTTAATCCACCCATTCCATCCCCACCCCAGCCTTTCAGGTTGGTTGGTTGTAGAATTTCTTACATTCTGAATTTGTCAGATTAGTTTCTCCAAATTATATTCAGCTTAAACAGTTTTGGTAAGAATACTCTTAAAGTTGTAAACCCTACACTTTATTACAATACAGGTTCATGGAGCACTTATGTTGTTCCACTACTAATGTTGCTAAATTTGGTTCTTTTGTTAATGTGGTAACTCTTTTCATTGTAAAGGAATAGTCCTTTCTTTTATGATTTTTTTCTTTTATGATTATAATGTAGCATGAAACTTTGACTCCATGCAAATATCCTTTTTTCCAACAACCATTCATCCAAGGGTTTTAGAATCCATTGCTAATTTCTGACTGAATTTGTTATTATATTGAGGAATAGATGATGACTTTATAATTCTGTCAGTTATACATTTACTAACTGGCATTCACCTGTAAAGAACTATCCCACACTTTCTGTGTGTGCATGTGTTAGCCTTCATTTTTAAGAGTTTGTGGTGGGGTATGTGTGTGTGTGTGTGTGTGTCAAACATGAAGTTTGACCCTTGAATATATTTACACATATTTTCTGCAGTTTATCATTTTCCTTCAACTTTATGGTATTTGTCATACAGTTTATGTCTCTATGTCATTTAATTTATCAATTTCTCTTATTGCAAATGGATTTTGAGTTAATAGAAAGGATTCTCTCACACTTAAATTATAAAGAAATTTGCTTATGCTTTTTTTCAAACTGGTATGATTTCATTCCTTTTATTTAAATCGTTGCTTCATTCTAATAAAAAATAAAAACAGAAATACAAAAAAGAATAGCTATTGAGAGAACTCCCTGGCAGTCCAGTGGTTAGAATTCTGCATTCTTACTGCCAAGGATCTAGTTTCAATCCCTGATTGGGAACTAAGATCCCACTAAGTCATGTGGCATGGCCCCAGAAAAAGAAAAAAAAAAAGGACAGTTATTGAATTTGTCAAGAGTCATTAGACAACTTGGAGATAATCATATGACTTTTCTCCTTAGACTATTACTATGATGAATTTACTATTAAACATCCTTGTATATACAGAATGAATCCTCCTTGTTGCATTTGTTTTAAATGCTGCTTGGATTCTCCTTGCTAACAACTCATTCAGAATATTTGCATTGTCATCTTAAATTTGTCTGCAGTTTTCTGTTTTGTGCCACTTTTAAGTTTAGATACCAACGTTAAACTTACTTCACAAAACAATTTGGATTTTTAAAAAGGTTTTCTGAGATAATCTGGATAACCGTGGTATTACCTGGTTTTCAAGTCAGAATTACCCTTGGAAATCACCTGGGCCTGGCACATTTTCCTGAATTAGTTTTTTAATAAATGTATCTATTTCTTCTAGAAATTGGTGTGTTTAAGTTTTCTGTCATTATGGAGGGCAACACTGATGAAAGGAAGCATATTTCAACATGAGTAAGCTCAGCTGATACCTCCAGTTCAAATCATCACAGCAGAGATCTCCCTCACCTTCCCTTATTCTTTCTATGTATTTCTATCTTCCTTCTCTCACAAAAAGAAAAATAGCAGCTGCCAACAGCAGTATTTCCATTCATTATTTTCAAATTATGCACAGCTTCAATTCTATTAAGTCCAAAAGACCGTGTTTTTTTCATTTGGGGAAGGTTATGAACACCTCTTAGAATCTATTGGAAGTGTTAAACTCTTTAGAAAAATAAACACGAACACAGCTAGTTCTGAACACATATTCAAAGGCTCAGGGTTTCTCTAAACACTACCCCCAAGCCAAGGACCCTAGGTTAAGACTCATTTCCTTAAACTACCTCCTGTAAGGAGTATCTTGTTCTAAAGAAAATTCAGTGATTAGATGGAGAGTTGGGTTAGATCATTTTAAGACATTACTCAACCCTGAGGTTCCAATTTAGAATGTTTAACCAAATGGTAAAACAAAATGAAGCGGTGTGAAAGACTGACCAAGCATTTATGGACTACTTATCCAAATGACCGATTTTAAAGGACTATATGAATTTAAGAATGGCAACTGAGAGATGCTTCCAGGTAAGAGGGTGCCTCTCTCTCTTTTTTCTTGAATAATTTTCTACAAAAATTTGTTTTTTCCCAGATATTAGGAATTATTTTTCACTGAATTTGATGAAGTATACCTACCACTCCATATTTTAAAATTCTACATTTTATCTTGAGTTAAAAAAATAATCACAATTTGATTACATTATTTTAGATAGATAAAAACACCTATGTTTTTTAATTCAAACAGTACTAAAAAAGGTACTGTGAAATTTAAGCCTCCCTTCAGTATGTGACCTGCAAGTCAACTAGTTTACCTCCCAAGAGGGAATGTCCATGTCATATGTATTTCCAGAGTACTTACAGCAGGTATTTTCATATTTCCACTTCATGGGTGAACACATACATGGGTGAACATACCTAGAGATACAGGAATGGCAGCATAGAATATATATTGTACTACACCTTGTTTTTCACTTTACCCATGTATTTTGATGGTTATAGCAGTACATATAGATTGTATCATTTTCTTAAGGTTTTTCATTTTTTGAATGACTAAACACTTTTGAATAGGTTGCCATAATGTATTTTTACTAGTTTTCTGTTGATGGACATTTAAGGTGCATCAATAAGGAATTTCATATGTGAATATTTATGCCCATGTTCATGTATATCTAAAGTATATTTCTAGAAATAGCTATTAAAATTATTTTGGTTGGTTTTGGTGGTGCTGCTTCAGCTTGCAGGTATTTAGATCCCAGATCAGAGACTGAACCCAGGCCCTCAGCTATGAAAGTGCTGAGTCCTAACCACTGGACCCTCAGGGAAGTCCCACTATTTAAATTTAAAAGCAAACTTTTCATATTATATATTTTGGCAATTAGTAAGTAAAATAAGTGTATATCTTTGGGTGTATCTTAAGATATAAACCCAATTTAAAATGTCAATTAGTTTTTAAAATGTACTAGTATCCTATTCTCCAGAGATGACTTAGAATTCTAATGTTCAATTCAGATTTGGAGTACTGTATACTCTCAACATATTGAACTCAAACTTTGGCCCATTTCTATGAATATTCATGTTATGATTTGATCAAATTTTATTTATTAATTTTTTAGCAGCATGCAGGATCTGGTCAGGATCCCCGTGCCTGCTGTGCCTGTTGGAAGTGTACAGTCTTAACCACTGGACAGCCAGGGAAGTCCCAACATTTAGTAAATTTTGATCAGCTCTTGGAGTGATCTGGTTAATTAAATGCTCTCATCAATTGACGTTTAGTGAGAAACTCTTTTATTTCAACTCTTGAAGTTTTAAAATGTTTGCTTCCTGCTTTTACTCCAATAAACAACTTTTAACAATCTTTGCACACCTTAATGTCTAATTGTATTTTATTGTGGAAATTATAGGACCTTTACTAAACAGTCTAAGTCATGGAATGAAAATTGTTTCACTAAATAAGATTTTAGCACTTTGTTTTTTTTATGACACATCTCTGTCACCTAAAAGTAGAATAACCCTTAGCTTAGTGAGAACTTAGCTTCTGTGCTGTGTGGTGCTGTCGTTCAGTCCTGTCTGACTCTTTGCAACCCCATGGACTGGAGCCCATTAGGCTCCTCTGTCCATTGGGACTCTCCAGGCAAGAATCCTCCAGGGGATCTTCCCAACCCAAGGATTGAATCCAGGTCTCCTGCATTGCAGGCAGATTCTTTACCACCTGAGCTACCAGGGAAGCCCTAACTAACTTTTACTTAAACTCAAATACAACCTTCTTTTTTAATACCAATTCAATCTGTCTGGAAAGTCAATTTACAGAATTAATTCTCTAATACAGTAAGTACTAAAGAAGTACTAAGAATAATTATTGATATGAAAAGGTTTCTGTGTGCTCTGTAACTGTTAGATTAAAAATATAAACCCTGACTGTATATATTTAATAAAAAATATTATACACTTAAAAGTGGTGAATATAATTTTATGTAAACTATACAATAAAGCTGATCTAAAGAAGAGCTAGAGGAATGATTGATCAATGGTATGAATCCCCATGACTGAACAAAATGAAACCATCTAAAAGTCATATTTTAAAAAGAATAAAAGACAATCCTAGATCATGGTTTGCAGTTTATGTCTTTTTAGTTTCCTTTATTCCTCAGTCTTATCTTTCATGACATTGGCATTTTTGAAGCATATAGTCATTTTATAGACTGCCTCTCAATTGGGAGTTATTTCTCCCATGATTAGAGTCAAGTTATGTATATTTTGTGGACTGTCACAAAAGTGATATTGTCATTAGTGTTTCGTATCAGGAAGCACGTGATGTCCATCAGCTCCATTACTGTAATGTTACCTTTGATCACTTGGTTAAAAGATCTCTGCCAGGTTTCTCCAGTATACAATCAGAGTTGACTCTTGAACAACATGAATTTGAATTGTACAGGTCTACATTTATGTGGCTAATTTTCCAGTAGTAAATACTACAGCACTACATGGTCCTGGTTTGCTGAATCCGAGAATAGAGGAGGTGCAGATACAGAGGGTTAACTGTAAATTGTACACAGACAAGCCCCTGTGTTGTTCAAGGGTCAACTGTATAAACTATTTCCCTTCATAATTACCAATTATCTTCAGGGGAAATACGTTCAGACTGTTTTTCTCATTCCTCACACCTTTACCCTAGTTTTGGCATTCATGAAAATCTTGCTTAGTTATTACTATCATGGTTGCCAAATGGTAATGTGTAGCTTCATTTTTCACATTTAGTTATCTAATTCATCTGTTTAGTTCAGTTCAGTTCAGTTCAGTCGCTCAGTCATGTCCGACTCTCTGTGACCCCATGGACCACAGCAAACCAGGCCTCCCTGACTATCACCAATTCCCAGTTTACCCAGACTCATGTCCATCGAGTCGGTGATGCCATCCGGCCATCTCATCCTCTGTTGTCCCCTTCTCCTTCTGCCTTCAATCTTTCCCAGGATCAGGGTCTTTTCAAATGAGTTAACTCTTCACATCAGGTGGCCAAAGTATTGGAGTTTCAGCTTCAGCATCAGTCCTTCCAATGAACACCCAGGACTGACCTCCTTTAGGATGGACTGGTTGGATCTCCTTGCTGTCCAAGGGACTCTCAAGAGTCTTCAACACCACAGTTCAAAAGCATCAATTCTTCGGTGCTCAGCTTTCTTTACAGTCCAACTCTCAGATCCATACATGACCATTGGAAAAACCATAGCCTTGACTAGATAGACCTTTGTTGGCATTAATATAGTATAAGGCAAGGGTTTGTCTTCCAAATAGTAAATTTTACCATCTCTTAATTTTTCTACCAAAATGAAATGTCATCTTTATAAATTCTATGTAGTTGGATCTATTCTGGATTTTATTCCTGTTTATTCATTCCTACATACATTCTTCCATATGGTCCTTGGAATAATTTCATCTACTCCTCCCAAACTGCCCATTATAGAGGTTATTATAAGTGGTTAACAAAACCCTTCCCCCTTTTGCATGTTTATACACAAATTTTGTGTAAGGATTGGAGTATTTATACTACTAGGTCTTCCCATTCAATAATGTATAATGGAGTAGGGATCCTTGTATACAAGACAACAAATGTTTTTGGTTTTCTTCTTCTTGAGTTTGCACCTATTAAATTTATATTAAAAAGTGAAAACCCTAAATAATTGAGAAACTAGATCATACAACCCATACTTTTAACATTTAAATTGTATTAAAAGTATATGTCTTCACAAGTAATTTTTTAAAGAAATACTTGTTATTGTAACAGTACTTGAAAATAAAATTCATATCCCTTTTAATGTTTCAAAAACCATTTTCCATTATGACTACTCTGCACTTGATTTTGTAAATATCAAATAGAATACTTCAATTATCTGACACTAGGGATGTTTTGGATAATTGAATTTTCAAGGTGACTTAAGCACCAATACTTTTTTTTCTTTTTCTGGCTGCACCATGTAGTTTGCAGAATTCTTAGTTCCCTGACCAGGGATAGAACCCAGGCCCCTACAGTGAAAGCACTGAGTCCTAACCACTGGACTTCCACAAAAGTCCATAATTAAACTGCCTCTTCCTTTATTAAACAGATTTATATTAAAAGTGATTCTTAATCCATTTTTAGGGTCATCATGATTCAGCCTAGACTCCGTCATATCCCTTTTATACTTCAATTTTAACTTGATGGAAATTTTGGACTAGGATCATCAGTTAGCAGGCTCCACCAACAATTTCCCTGTTAACTCACTCATTTATATATGTATTCATTGGACACTTACTCCACCAGGAATAAGAGGCACTATAACTATTACCTCATTGTTTACAAATGTGTTGACAAAGAGAAACCTGGCAGGCTACCGTCCATGGGGTCACAAGGGTTGGATGCAACTAAACAACAAACTATACATAAAATTTACCATTTTTAAGTGCACAGATCTGTAGCATGAGCACGTATCATTGTTACACAACCACCTCCAACTTTTTCGTCTTCTGCAATGGAAATTCTATTTAAGTTAAACTCCCTATTCGACCCTTTATTTGTCCTTTTTTCCTAATTAAAGCGATCAGAGCCACATTTGATGCTTTGAAACTGTCACACTTCAATTACCCATGTGTCCCAGTTTACCTTGAGGGAAGAGTAGGATTAGGCCCTCTCTTCATTTGAAGAGTCTCAGTTTTTCCAAGTTTGTCAATTTTATCCCCAACTCATTGTTAAAGGATGTTGCCAGTTATATTTCCTACATCAAGGAAGTATTCTCTCAAATTTACAAAGCAGTAATTGTAGCAGTCTGATAATCAGGTCCGGAAAATCTATTCCTGGATTAAATTACCATCAGAGAGATACAACAGTTCCTCCTTTCACTTTCTGTAGTTTTAATTACCTAAGGTTGACCAAATAATCCAAAAATATTAAAATTCCCAGAAGCAATTCATAAGTTTTAAATTGTAAGCCACTCTGAGTGATGAACTCTTGCACCATCCTGCTTCATCCTTCTTAGGATCTCCAACCATCAGCATCATCATAAATCCATGATTCAGCATCACCTGGAGCACATGATCCTCCTCCTGACATATCATCAGGTCGACTGTAACCTAACGATGCCTTTCACTCACCTAATTCATCACATGGGCACTGAATCATCTCACATTATCACAAGTTTGAGGACGCATTCATGCACCTTTATTACAGTATGTATGTGTGTATAATTTTTTTTTTGCCACACTGTGTGGTTTGTGGAAATCTTAGTTCCTCCACCAGAGACTGAACTGTGGCCCTGAGCAGTCAGTGGAGTCCTAACCACTGAACTGCCAGGGTATTGTATTCTCTACATACTGTGTCTTTAATCATGTTCAGTATCTCTTTATGTGGCTATTAATTCTCTTCCACATTTTGGCTAACATTTTTACTTTTTGATGATACATAAATTTTTTAAAGTATTCCGACAGCCAACAAATCAGTGTTCTCATTAGGGCAATGATTTCCAGTCTTTAAATAACCCAGCTTAAAGAACAAAAATCCTGTAGGGACCAACAAGAGAGAGCTTTATTCTCTAAGATAGCCCTTAGTGGCAAGTTAGCTTTTTTTTTTTTTTGCAAGTTAGCTTTTTAATAAAGATGTCTGAGGTACTTGTATTCCATAGATCTCACTGAGCTAGCATACAGATCATAATATTATCTAATTTTATTCCCATTGCTTTGAGGGACAAAACAAAGGAGGCTCATGTTCCTCTACTTTTTTATAAAGGTCACCTGAAAAATCATCCACCTCTTCATTCAAACAGCTTCCCCTTTCATTACATTAGTCATTTAAGTGTGTTTTCCCATTAGAACGTGGGCTTCTTGAAGAAATAAACCATGCTATTTATCTTTTCTTCAACATTGAATACTATCAATATTGATAGTTGACAAAAAAAGGGAGGAAAGAAAAGGGTTTTTCAAGACTCAAGCATGCAAAAGCACTAGGAAAAAGGAAATCCAAGTTAATCCAGTTATATTTTCCCACTGTACCACAATAAAGAAAAGAGTCCCATTTTCAAAGAAATTAACTTTTATTTGAAAGAAGACTACTCCCCCCCACTACTTCTAAGAACTCTATACAAACAGCCTGCCTAAACCATTGTCCCAATACCAAAATTTCTAATAGCAATTATACAATTGCTTTAAATAATAAATAATAAGGGCTGTCCTTCACTGATTAAACTTTAATAAATTCAACACAAAAATCACACTTTACGTTTTTAAGTTTCAACAAATGTATTTTAAATACAACATGTTTTGCAGGAGTCCACAAGCTTTTCATTTCTAAAAAAAAAAAAAAAGATGTAATTTTTAGGGTTCAAAAATTCTGTTCTTCAAAAGAAATGACCAAGTAAGCGTTTTTTCTATAGCTTCAAACTTTCTACACTCAACTATTTGACTGTTCCATGCCACCCCAGACAAACTTGACCTGACTGAACTACTACTAACTTCCCCAAAAGAAAGTTAAAAAAGGAGTTTGTAGTAAATGCAGACCTCTAATACAATGTCTAATACAATATCTAACACAAAAGAAGCTTTAAAAAGATCATTTCTTTCCTCATTTTGATAAGATAGGAGTGAATTTCCCATAAAAGCAAAAAACAAACAAAAAAATCATTTACAAAGCATAACACTGGGGGTTCCTTTTTTACTCAAGATGTTTAACTACTCAAAAATGACAATTACATCTTTAAGAATATAATAAAAGGGGTGGAAAATAGCAATACAATTGACAAAGTGTAGATGCTAAACAAACCAAAGATTTTTTTAAGGGTTCTTTTTGAGGAGTAGGAAGGATTAGAAGCTTGGGGAAATCCAGAATTTAAAAAAAGAGAAAAAGATGTCCTCAACTGCAACCGCTCTGCTTATTAATAGCGTCCTGGAAAAGAGTTAAAAAAAAAAAAAAATAAGTCAAATGACAATTACAGTTTCACTTGCCTAATATTTTCCCAACTATTAACAGTCACCATACACCCTAATTTTCTAAAATAAGCCATTAATAACAAATAAGGTTCCCAATGTGACAAGCAAAAGTATACATACTTGGGCTGTAGGATCGAGATCTTGATCGTGATCTGTATCGACTGTAGTAAGGAGAAGGTGATCTTCTTCTGTAGGAAATAAAAGATTACTTAGCAAAGCACATAATCACTACATTGAAGCAGGTAAAAACAAAAATTTCATCATTCAAAATAGTAGCAGATCTAAGCTAAGCTATTAATTTTTCAATGCACCAACTATACAAGATGAATATTGGCCAACAGAAACACACATGCCTCTTCATTGCAACTACAGAGTATCAACACTGGACTGCCAGGGAAGTCCCATATTTCACTCATTTTTATCAATACACATTAAACAAATTAAAAGTGCCAATACTACTATTATCATTTAATTCAGAACAGAAGTCATAAGTTACAACACTACCTGTACCGGTAATCATAGTCTTCGTATCTGTCGTACCCACGATCGTATCCTCGATCATAGTAAGAGTCTCGACGTCTGCCGCCTCCTCCACCGCCACCCCCGCCGCCACCACCACCGCCGCCACTGCTGTGGAAAAAGGTGAAAGTTCCACATCAACAGGAATGATTATTTTCTATTATCATTTAATACAAATAGATGCTTAAATAACATGGAAGAAGGTAAGACAGAAGTAATAACCCTTTCATGCCAGTTACTTCAATGTCTTACTTTGTTGACTCCTATGGTACTCTGCTTAATTATTTATAACATAAATAGCCAGGAATAATTTCACTAAACTCTACAAATTATAAGGCACTTAGAACGCACTATCCAATTCAGTAAGACCTTTTCAATAAGGTGAAAAAAAGCACTGTGCTGAGAAAAAGTACCAAAGTACTAAGACATATGTTCTACAACCAGTTCAAAAGCAGTTAATAAACCTCAGTAATTTAAAAGTATCCAAGCCTGAACACCAAAGAAAACTAACTACTTTATACTGAAGTCCAGCACTAAATGTTAAGGTCTAGTGTTCAAACGTCTATCAGTGAATTTAAATTCTAAGCCCTCTTTTCCTTGTTGTTTTCCTAGCTCTTAATCATATGGACATTATTTTCACTTTAGTTTTCAGTGGGCTCTCCTCGTCAAATCCTTTTTTCCCCCCAAGAGGCTTCACATTAAATGAAAGCCTATATTCCTTCTTTCACCCTCTGGTTTTAATATATCAAAAAACTTTTTCCTATACACAGAGGCTTCCAAGGTCACATAAATACAATAAGTATTTAAAAGCATACTGTATTTTTCTAGTGTTTAATAATTTTTCTATTGTATAGTACAAGAAAAGAACTAGGAATGCACTTCAACTAGTTTTGTCCCCCTGCTCAAATATACATATAAAAAATTAAAGTGATTCAAAGAATATATATAAATATATATTCACATCAAATAACTTTCAATTATAATTACAGGGGAAAAAAGTTTTATCTCTTGATTAACCAAAGATGTGCACACATTTCTGGTGGCTTTCTGACTCTTAAAATTCAGCTTAGGAAACTCGATATCTTACTGAGTTGGTCTGCCCATGTATATGCCTGGTGTTGGTGTGTGTGCTCTCTTGGTGATAGAATAATCCACCCGAATTCTTCTACCATCCAGTTCCATTCCATTTGCCCTTTCCATAGCCTATAAAAGAAAACAGGCACAGAAAGTCATGCATAACTTACCAAGGGGAAACTTTCAAAATTGAAAATTTGGTAAACATTTCTTTCAAGTAAAAACAGCAAGGACTTATATTAATTCCTGCTATATGCCTGTCAAAAATAATGAATTTTCAATGTATACAAGAACACTTACGCAGGCTTGTGTTAAAAGTTATAAAGAAGCAACCACAGAACCTGCAGAATTCTGAGGCTTCAGAATCTAGCTTCAGTCTGAGCAACTCAAAGCAGAAAGTGCAATTTAGTGAACAGGTCTAAACTAGTCAAGCCGTTCCTTAAAGAACATACTGCCACCTAGTGAGCTTCAAATACAAAGGAACTTACTAATCTGCCACCAAGATTATACCTGTGCTCATATTCCCTATCATTCTGCCCTTTGGTACTAATACTAATAAAAGCATTAGTAAATCAACCACTTTAACACATTTTAAGAAGCATTTTGGAACTAAGTGAGCTGTCATTTCCGTTTTACTTCATTCAGATATAAACCTAAGGAGCGGGGGTGTCAAAAGGCAGGGCAAACAAGCTTCACATTTAAACAAATTTTAATTGTGATATTGTCTGCATTTTTACTTCAGGTCAGATACCCTGGTATTTCTAAATTTACACCTTTATCCTTTAATTGAGAACAGGAAAAAACAAAACACAAATATGCAACAATAAAAAACCACTAGTCTATCAGTATGTCTATCATATAAATCCCTTCAACTGAGACCATTATTTTGTTAGATTTATCCAGGTTTTTCAACGACACTACCACTGACATTTGGCAGTGGTCAATTCTGGGTTGTCGGGGGCTACCCTATGCATTGTAGGATGTTTAATATCATCCCTGCTTTACTACCAGATGTCAATAGCATCTATTACTGTTGAAAGATATGCTTTTAATATGACTGTTTATACTGTAATCAAACACTACTGATACAAAGAGCAATAATGATCTATACCCAACTACTGTCACATATAAAATGGTACAAAAAAGACAAGCCAGTACCTTCCGTCCTTTAACAAATGAGCTTCAAAAATTCCTTAAAATGGAATTTTCAATTCAATCACCATGAACTTTTGAAGGCAAGCCTACTGCTTCCTCTACAATCCATTACCTAGTACATTAGAACAACACTATTTCAAATCTCTGACACTGACTGGGATCATTCTGTTAGGCATATTAAGGGCACTAAACAAAAATGAAAAGGTACCAACTCTTTCCATGTATTATTTTTCATTTATAGAACAGAATGATAGATGAATATTAAGAGAATAGAAAAACAAAGCTCTGTATAGACATGGAGATAATTAGACACAAAAAAATTAAACAGATTAAACCTAAACACAATTTTTAAAAAGTCAATGTAATCATTTGCTTAGAGCATGAATAAGGCTTTTTCAAAAGAGAACACTTACATACACTTCACCTTTTCCATTTAACTCATATACTACTTCACAAGGCCAGATTTTACTCAGGATATACCTATATGCATTTTAGCTGGAAAGTGAAACTGAACATTTCAATTTTAACACTAACAGGCAGAGTTTAAGTCATGTCAGAGAATTAAAGAGCACATAATGTTTAAGGAACTGTAAATTTATTAATCAACTTTCAAAAGTAACTCAATACTAAATAATGCACATCAGAAATTTTTCAAAGTGACAAATATAACACAAAAAATTACCTCCTTTGAGTCATCTATTCTCTCGAAATAAACAAAAGCAAATCCTCGTGACCGTCCAGTTCGCTGGTCATAAACCACATTGACACCACTCAACGGTCCATATCGAGAAAATACTTCGCGAAGATCTCTCTCTGTTGTGTACAAACTGAGGCCAAACACTCCTAGACAAGTATTGGGATCAGGATTTGCCTGTTGAATAAAGATGTTATTTAAGTTCCAAATTAAAAAAAACCAACAAACACAGAAATACTTCTGCTTAGGGCACTTCACCCAATACACAAAGTCACTTGGAAACAAGAATTTAAAAGGAAAAAACCAGATGAGCTGTATTTTACAGTACACTCAAGCCTTCTTTAGAATATACTTCAGGTTATAGACTGAATAAAAATGTCCCTAATACACTAGTCCAGCAATTTTCAGGACATATACTAAGAATTTATGTTTAGTTTAATGTCTATTACTAGTTTATTCAAATGTTTTATATCCCTTATAGATCTGTACTCAACCTGACTTCATCTGCAATTGCTGATTAGACTCCCCTCTTATATTTTCACTCTTTAGCAAGGATATTCTTTGCAGATTTGAAAAATTAATGTGCAGATTTCAAAACACCATTAAATAATAGCAGACCCCATCACCGTTAAATACAATCAAACCTCAATGTCACATATCCAAGACTCCATTTCTTTATCAATAATAAGGTAACCTGTCTCACAGAAAGGTTAACTGCATATATTAATGCACTGAGGAACTTTGCATATTGCTCAGTATAAGTGTTAGCTTGATATTTCCTTGCTACCCTCTTCCCATAGTAAAACTTTTAATCTCAAGAATATTTTCAAGTTAAGCTTTTTATTTCAATTCTTGCAACATGTTTCCCCCCAAATTTCTTCTAATGACTCCAAAGTCAAGAAAAGAAAATACACTTGAATGCATATAAACAAGATTCATATAGCCAAGGATGTTTCTGGAGTACCACTTCAAAACGGTGCTCTAACTCTTACAAAAGCAAGGTTTTATCTATGACTAAAGACACAGGAAACACATTAAAAGCTTTCATTAACTTAAAAACCATATACCCTGCTGCCTGTATGTCTTCTCCGGTTAGACATTGGAGAATGACTTCGGCTCCTTCGACGCCGGTATTCTGGTGTGTATGACCTACTTCGAGACCGTCTCCTATGAGAGTGAGAATGGGATCTGGATCGAGTGTAACGTCTATGAGAATGCCTCCTTGACCTCGACCTTTGAGAGAAATAAAATTAAGATACTGGAACAAAATGGCTAATGCTGTTAAAAATAAAAAATAAATGGACACCAGTTGAAGCCTCTCTGGACAAAAACAGATTGGTCATTATTTTAATCATCAAATACTTGAAGACATCGCCTGCTCACCATATAAGCTGCTTTGTATTAATAACAACATACCACTGAGCCTCATTCCATGTCTGGTTTGAGAGCTCCCTGTTTGTAAACTGTCTTTTTGGTATGTGCACAGTAAATTTTTACAAATTTTGTTAGTGATTCATTAGTTTTACTTTAGCTTTCTGCACTTTTGACAATTCCAAGGACCTATACGTATATCCCTGCTTGTTTTAGAGGAAAAAGTATTCTTCCTCTTGTGGACTGTATCTCCTCCTAGTTTCCCGTTAACTTTTTTCAACTTACCTTACAAACACATTACGGCTCCACCTTCTTTAAAAAGAAAAGTATCAACTAGTACTAGAAAGAAAATTCTTTGATACTCTACAACATGGATAAACCTTGAGGACATTATGCCAAGTGAAATAAACTAGTTATAAGACAAATAATTGTGATTTCACTTAGATGAGATACTTAAGAGCAGTCAAAATCATAGAGACAGAAAGAAAGATGGTGGTTTGTCAGTGGCTGAAAGGGGAGGAGAATGAGAGTCCTTGTTTAACTCGCAGTTTCAGTTTTACAAGATAAAAAAAATTATGGAGCTGGATGGCTGTGATGAGTGTACAAAAATATGAATGCATTTAATACCATACTCTTAAAATGGAAAAAAAAGACAAAACAAACCACCAACCACCATCACAATAAAATTGTTTTGATTCTTATTACCTTTCCAGTATAGTCCTATATTCCCTTAATGGTTAAGTATCATTTCCTCTCCAGTCTTTCCTTAGCCTGCTGCTAAGTCGCTTCAGTCATGTCCGACTCCATGCGACCCCATAGATGGCAGCCCACCAGGCTCCGCCGTCCCTGGGATTCTCCAGGCAAGAGTACTGGAGTGAGTTGCCACTGCCTTCTCCGCTGCTATCTAGCACCTGCTAAATTAATTCATCACAACCTAAGCTGCCCACCTAACCTAACAGTCCTCATGTTTAATGGTCTTCATTTTTTCAAACCTTCTACAGCATCTCACCAATTTTTCTACTGCTGATTCCCTAGTTCATCTACTGTTTGATTATTTCCAATTACTCATATTCTTTTCATTGCCAAGAAAATGGAATTTTTTATTACTATTCATCTGATTCATCCTTAAACACCCAGACTAGTAGTGATGACAGTCATACAAAATAACTTCTATGAGGCACTCAATAAATGTTCTAAATGCTAAGGGCCAGAGAATTTAAACAACAAAGCTGAGAGATTTTACTAGGTAGACACGGTAAAAGTGTTCTAGGAATACCAAAAGCAAAGGTTCCTTGGCAGACAATTTTGAGTCGGAATGAAAACAGCAGCATGAACAGCCTACTACCCAAAAGAAATTAATCGTGGGGAGGTGGGGTAGAACAAGAAAAAACTTCGTGTCCATACAGGAACAGGGTATTTTCTATTTTCCTTAGCATTAATTTATAGCTTCAATTTAAAAAATATTAATAAAACTAGTTGTTAATAAAATACCAACTGTTACATTTAAATGTGCCGGTCCTAGGTATGGAGGGCTGACTGTACTATGCCATTTTACATAAGGAACTTGAGCATCTCAGAGGGGCTTGCCAGGTAGTACTAGTGGTGAAGGACACACCTGTTAATGCAGGAGACTCAAGAAACAAGGGTTCATTCCCTGAGTCTGGAAGACCCCCTGAAGGAGGAAATGGCAACCCACTCTGGTATTCTTGCCTGGAGTATCCCAGGGGCGACAGAGCCTGGTGGGCTACAGTCCATAGGGTTGCCAAGAGTCAGACACGACTGAAATGATTTAGCATGCACCCACAAGCATCTAAGAATTTGGTATCCACAGGAGAACCCATCCCCGCCCCGCCACAGATACTGAAGGAGGACTAAAGTAATGAAGAGTGGCACGAGTGCCTTTAAGCGTGTCATTACTTAAAGTAATGACTTTCTTTAAGTCAGACAGTGATAAATATCATGAAAAAAAATTAGGAGTGAGGGAATAGAGTATGCGCACTGCTATTTAATGTTCTCCAGTGATACAGGAGCACAAAACTGAATCAAGTGATGATTTGAGAATACCATGAGGGAAGAATATTCTAGGCTGAAAGTACCAACCACAGAAGTCCTAAAATGAAAATATGTTCACTTCTGTTTCCACACCAGAATTCTACGGAGCGCAATTCTGTGCATGTGGATTCAGTTAAATATGTAGAGTGGTTAACAAACCAAGCACGAGGCTGGATCCTGGATACAACAGAGAAAAAGAACTAACTAGACTACAAGGAAAATACAGCCTTTGATTCTTGTTTCATGTCCCTTTGCAAGCATACTCTATCCAGAGACATAAATTATGTCTTTTAACAATGACTCATCAAAATAACTGTCCAGATTGCTTTTAACTGTTCCTCCCACTGCTCCACAACAGTACACCTGAGGTGTCTGAAACTGAACCCTGAAATGGCTCACTAGTCTTTGTTGTAATCAGGGGAAGTGGCTGGAACTCTGAATCACTCCAGCACCACTTTCCAACAAGTCTATCTGATCAGAGGATCAGAGTTCCACCCTGGACCTAATGAGTCAAAATCTTCAGTTAAAGAATGTAGCTATAATGTGAAACTTGAAAAAGCTTCTCAAATCATTCTGATAACCAGTACAACGTACATATATCAACCTTTTCTGAATTAAATATTATGCCAAGTCTCCAATGGAGAAAATTATCCTTTTGTTGTGCAAATATCGCTGAAATAAAATCAAACAATAACCCTCAAATGCTAAGCACATTTAAGTCAATCAACACATATTTAATTTGTATTAATAGTGAGTAATAGCTCTAGATTAATAGGGCTAACAAATGATTCTACCTTATCTAAGTCTTTATATCTGTAACATACCATTGATTTCTAAACTCCATTGTTCAAAAAAAAAAAAAAAAAACACAACCCTCATGATTTTGAATGAAATTTTCAGAAAAAAATGCAACAAAAAATGAGGAATTTGGTAAAAACCACTGCCCAGAAAAATCCAAGAAAAGCATTTTAAACATACTTACGTATTATTTTAAACACTTACCTGGATTTTGATCTTGATCGAGAATGGGATTCAGAGTGTTTGGAAACCCTTGATGGACTACGAGATCCTGACCTGCTCTCCGATTTTACACGAGCAGGAGTTCCCGTTGGAGATTTTGACTGAGAGCGAGACTCCTAACAAAGAAGACAGTATTACAAATGGCACTGGTCACATAGATGCCTAACACCTAACATTTAAAGTACCGTAATTATTTATATTGATTGCTCCTGAAAAACAAATGGTTAGGCAACACCCTCCAGAAAAAATTTCAGCTCATTAATAACCCATTGTTAATACTGCTAACTGTCCTCAATAATTCCCTACTTGAACCAGATCACCAATTCTCTATTAACTAAGTAATCATGCAAATTCATCTACAACTTGATCATACAGACACTGGAACATAAACCATACATTTACTTAACCTAGGACCCATTCATTCTTCCAGATTCTTTTAATTCTACTTCACTCTTGCTTTCTACTTCTCTTCATTCTTCATTTTTTCATTTTTCATACTTCGTGTATTCTTCCCCAAAACAATTCAAAATAGCCTTAAAAAAATATTCAAGGGCTTCTATCTGACCAATCTTCTGTTCAATTTTTTCCCCCATTCAATTTTAATTTTCTGATCTTTAATACTTTTCATTAGCCTTCTTTTATCTTGATTTATCTTCCACATTCTTGGAAAAAACTCTTCAATTTCTTCACGAACATTAACCTTAATGGAAAAAGAACATTTAGTATATTTAAGCACGTGGGGATTATAAAACTCTGCTGGAGTTCAGAATGTTATCTACTAAATGGAAAAGCCAGCAGGTAAAGTGCAAATAACTAGTTTATTAAAAAAACAATTTTATAATCTTTAAAATTGTTCAAAACTCTAGTTTCTAACAATTAAAGAGAATTTACTGAATTTCTCTAAATGTTTTTTACCATACTGTTCACCCTCCTCCCCTTTCAAGTTTCATCCTAGTTCCTAAAATGTGAGCAGTTTTAATATAAATACTTAATTCAAGCATAACTCTAACATTAACTGTAACCCCCCCATACCTATGTCTTAAGTTTTCACTAATTTATAACCTGAAGATTCCCAATAATCTCAAAATAAGCTTTCTCTAAGCCAGGCTAAGATACCAAGATATAGTTTAAGCAAAGCATCACAGGCTGGAATATCTGTACACACCTATCTAAACTCAACTATTATAGGACACATGCTGAGGTTCAGAGAAGTAAAACACAATTAGTAAAATTACTAACATTTCCTGATTGTTTGACCACTATCTTTGCTCACTCTGACTTAACCAGAAAGATACAATCTGAAATAAAACAAGCACACTTAAAAAAAAGGGGGGGGGGGGGAATATGAAATTTAAAAATTTTCCCCTTTGGCTTTTAAGTTTCTAGAAGTTGTATATTTTTGCAACAGAGCCATTTTAAAAATTCTATTTTATCCAATGAAGTATCATAATGTACCCTACAAAATTAGTATCATGGTCTTTATTGTTTATCCTACCTTTTTCATAGTTTTTGCATATTTTATATAGTTATGCATACTTATATTCCCTTCAGTGACGATATCATTTATCAGAAAACTGACTGGCTTCTAAAAAAATTGGATATAAATCAAAACTTTCCAAGTCAAATAATTTAAAACTTATTAGAAGCCCGAATTTTGATAGATATACAAAGAACTTACGATCAAGGTAGGATGGACAGTTTGGTTCATCTGTCCATTTAACCCTTGATTATTAGTGAAAACAAACCCATTTTCCACCAATTTTCATTTATGTCATTAAGATTATCACCCAACTTCCTTGAAGTTTTCCTTCAGGCTTAATGTCAAAGACTTATTTTTCAAAAACGGTACTATTGATGCTGCCAGGCCTTTTTTTTTTTTCCCCAGATGAAAACAAACTGAAATACATAGCTACCCTTCTGTTCAACATCCACCTTTTCCAGCTATTTACCTACAGAAAGTCTTTCACCACATCTCAGATACTTTCTAAATTTCTGGACAGATGCCTGGAACAGGCATAGCAATTTAGGTTTTTTCATTCACTGAAACTGTAAAAGCAGCATATTCAGGACTAAAAACAAAAGTATGGCCACTCATTTGTAATTGAAGTCTCATAGGCCAGTTCATTACCTACATTTCATTAGGTAAAAATATACCACCCCCCTCGCTTTTGGCTTTCCCTTATATAAACAGATCCCTTGGTATAAATCTACAAACATCACTACAGACCTTGTTATATACACAAAAAACTTTGTGTTCTGTGTGCTCTGATACTCTTAAAACCTTTAATTTTTAAGACAGAAATAAAAAGTTTATATATTAAAGACTTCTATCATAAAAACAATAGTAGGAAATTATTCAATAGTGCTGAAAGTAACCACTTTTTAGGTATTAACATTAACAAGGTAACTCGGTAACAATTTAAATTTTAAATCTCATTTCTGGCATAGCAACTCATTGGAAAATGTATAATCTTCCTTTTAGTTTGTTAACAAAAGCTAAGATGTGACAGAGTATCTTTTGCTTTTTATTATCTAAGGTGTCACAAATACCTAATCTTTGTTACCTACCTTTCAATTTTTGTATCAGGGAAACCTCAAACTGCATCTATTTTTTCATGGAATCATTCAAGGTTAAGAAAGAGTGCTCATAACTCCCCCTTTAACTTATAAAGATGTCAGTCATTTTAACTTCCAAAAACAATTTAGAGACATCTAGCTAAAAACGTAAATCAACTGTCAGTAAATTTAAACTAAAAATTAAAACTCCAGAGCATAAAAAACTTTTATTCTTCACTGTGCATTAGAAATAAGACTATAATAAGTCCTTTGTGGACAAATATTAGATTATTCTTTTCCATCTTTGACTATCTTCATTATGAAATGGTAATATCAACTTTCCCCAAAGAAATTTATACAACTATTCAGAATTTGGAAAAGGAATAAAAATTGCAAAGAGAAAAATAAACATTGAGAAGGGTGTTATCTGTCCCGTTTCACTAGAGACTACTTAACCTACTTCTTAAATCTGTCAGAAGTTCTGCAAATTCCTAAGTAACCTGCATCCGGACCCACCAACCAATATAGTGCCTACTTGAAATGGGCAGATTTATGACTCAACCAAATCATATCACAAATTTTAATAGAAATATATCTTAAGTAGGCTTCTAGTTTACCTTACCTACTATAAACCAGGAGCTGGGCAGAAAGTTCTCGCACAGAACAACCTGCTTAAATAGTGGTTTTTTTTTTTTAACTATTCTTTATTAACAAGAGGCCTCTAGTGGTAGCTGAAAGTACACAGCCAAAAATAAGAAGGAGCTAACTACGATCACTAAGAAACTACTATAGTGTATCCCATACAAGCAGTCTAAGAATTGTCTATGTATAAATATACCATGACCATGTACTCAATCTAAGAATTATCTATGTGTAAAAATATTGTAACCATGTACTACTTTTTAATCAGGAAAAAGGTTTAAACACACACATGTAGTTGCAGAACATGAACAAATCCTACAGCAAATAACTGCAGTGTCTTTTAATACAGCTAGTATGTTATAGATGGAAAACAAATTCCAACCATATGTATGCTTAATACTTAAAGCCCATTAAAATAAACCAATAAAAATGTTACACTATAACCCATTCTAATATTATGGCAAGGCAAATGCCAAGTAACAGTGCCAAGTTTACAGAAGTTCAAGTCTATATGAACATAGTCTAAGGTTTTAAAACAGATTCTCAAAATGTATTTCTCTACTACTTTGTAAAATTGAGAGCTTTCAAACATACTAGTGCATTTAGGTGAACTATATGTGGGGGTGGGAGGGGTTTAAATTACCCAAATAACTTATATTTATTGTACTAAGAACTTCATTCTTTAGGATTTGTGGACAACAGTCTGTGTTTATTCAATTCATGTATTTCCGTCTTTCAGTTTATAGCAGTTCTGCTTCCTTCCTTTTGCGTATTAAGCTGTTTCTTTTATAGATCCTTAAGCTTATAAAAGAACTATTTTCACTATTTTTAATCCATAACTAGTATTAAAGCAATTTCTTAAAAAAGAAAATACCAACTGCTCAAAATATTAGCTATTTTTAAATAATTTACCTTCTTTTAAAGTCCAGTATGCTGCATTCTAAGTGAGGTTAAAGTGGTTTTTGTATCTACAGAGGCTCACAGATACTTTAACTTGTATGTCTTTATAGTTTCTAAAGTTTGGAATAATTTTGGCAAGGTGTTAGACAAATTATTAAAGAACTGGCAGTTAAACTCATGTCACACTGTGAAATTACCTGTAAAATTTACAAATCTTCCATACAATTTTTATTTATTTAGGCCATGCCATGTGGCTTGCGGGATCTTAGTTCCCTGATCAGGGATCAAACCCTTGATCCCTGTGAAACATGGATTCCTAACCACTGGACCACCAGGAAATTTCCTTCTGTACAAAAGTGGTTCATAAACCAATCAGCTTATACACTATGATCAGTTGTCCAAAAAGCTAGTGTGTAAGCGGCAACTTCAAAGGTATAGAAAATAAATGTAAAAGGACTAAAGTAGTTTAGCTATATTAAAACAAACCACTAAGAACCCACTACAGAATTTCCTAGTTCTCATCTTTTAGTGTTACGGAGTATTTACAAATCTTGAATAAGACTACAGGGCCTTAGTTTCAAGGAAAAAACTTAACTTTTCTTCTGCCTCAGACTGTTCAGGTCTAGTCTCTCACACTTGGTGAAAATCATGAGACAATAAAGATTATACAGAACTACATTATGGCAGTAACTTGAAGGAAGGAGGGGAACCACATTTTCTTTCATTATTTCCTCTCAATTTTTTTCTTTTTACAGTGTTTACTGATTCCCCATCCAATCATTATCATTTTCTCATCTTCACTTCTATCCTACTAAACTGGTTACGATGTGTGAATAGTAAGTATTAACTCACTCAGCTTGAGGATATATACCTTTTGTACCCAAAGGGGAGGGGTCTCAGGGTTAGTTACATGATGACTGAGCACCCACTGATGCTATCAAGAGGTTTTCACAGTATTTACAAGCTCTAAAAAACTTATGCTGATTACTCAAGGCCATTTTTACACTTGTATACTACACACTATACCATAAGGACGTAACGAGTTCATTTACAAAATTAAGTCCCTAAACAAAGTTTATCTGTATTTTAAAAAATGACTCTCATCTCTAAATATTAAAATCCCTTGATAGTCTTTCAGATCCCAAGACTCTTTATACTCGTTTTAGGAATGGTACAAATTATAAGTATCTATGGCAAATCTGTAAAAGTAGAGTTAGGCATCCTGGGTGCAACTGGTTGTACTGTTCCTTTTAAAAATTCCACCTTCTGCTTAGATTGTGCAAATGAGCACCCTTCAGTGAAAGAATCTCAAATATTAAAATTTGAATGTTAAAACATTTCCTTAAATTTTACAAATTCTCTGCTTAAATAAATGGATGGGGAGAACAAAAAAGTATTAAAATTGGATACATATTACTTAAAAAAAAAATTTAACTCAAGAGACACAGACTATTCCCTAAATTTAATAATACTCCTACTAAAAAAACGGAAGCCTTACTCTTTTGCAACAGGTTGATGTGATGAGATATGTAAAATTAAATTGCTGGAGTAAGTTTTTTTTTATTTAAACCTAAACTGCTAACGTTCTTATTTATAAAACAGGATTTCAATTTTATTTGTATTCATTAAAAAAAAAAAGAAAAGAGGGTTTTTTTTAAAAAGAAACTAGTGGCCAAGCTGGGTTTTTAATGGCACAGTCATCACCCTTATTATTACAAAAGAGGTTTCAAAGAAGAAAAAACAAAAACACCTTCCCCTATTTTGTATATTCTTTAACAAAATATCTTAACACACAAATTTAAATTCCAAATTGATAGATGATTTTATGTTTTGCTCTTCACTTTTATTATCCAGTTAATCATCTCATATATTAAGAATGGGAATACTAGGGTCTCTTTAAAATATCCCAGCTACTCAAGAAGCCAGAACAAGCTCTCAAAACAGGATGCCAGAATAAGTAGTATCCTTCCTCTTCTACTAAGTATACACAATCATGGAATTATAAGATAGACTCCTACATGATAAAGAATCCTTAACCTAGATTAAAAACTCAGGACCATTGTTTAAAAAAAAAATTGGACTCAATGTTTTTCTAAGTTTCATTTTTTAAAAAATTAGGGAAAAAAAATTAGGGGTAGAGGAGAATAAATAAAATAAGAAGAAAATATTAATTTCTATTCCCCTTAATTTCTATCAAGGATACTAAAATTTTTTGAGATTGAAATCCTAATTTTAGTTGAAGTTGTACACAGCAAACTATTCGTTATTTTTATGAAGATGACATGCAAAGAAAGTCAGCTCAAGTGTCAATCTCACTCCTAACTCCAAATAAAGATAGTTTCACTTAAAATTCTGTTAACTTGATGCACATGTCAAGCAAACTGATTAAACAGACTTATTTTAATAAATACCGCTATTCTTCTGGATCCCTTGAAATTGTCTTGCTCATTCTTTACATCCCACTGCTGTCCAGTTTAGATCAGATTTTTCATAAGCTCCTTCCTTAGATATTTTAAGTGTGCCCTGCTGCTCTTCCTATGCTATTTTCTGTTCTTTGCTAAAATTCCTTTCATTATGCTACTCTCAGAATTAAGAATCTATTGATGGCTCCTTACCACGTATTGGGTTAAGTCCAAATTCCTAAATCTAGAATTCAAACTCCTCCACTATCTGACTACACAGTCAAGCCTATGTAGTCTAGCAACCTCCTCGTTGTCTCATTTTTACAATCAATATTTGTATTTCCCTATCATAATATGCAATGTTAAGTCTTACATACTAAATAAAACTTTTCCTTTCCTCTGGGTTCACAAAATCATTCAACTTCATTTTCTGAATTTCTTATTAATTCTATCATACAGTACTTGATTATATTTTTTTGTTTTTTATATTCTTTTACCCAGATTTGAGCTATCAGTTATCACAAATCAGACTCCAAATTCTCTCTTTCGACAACATCTGGTCTTTACAAAAAAGGTAACAGATGCTCAACATTTTCGAAGGGAATATGATTGATTAACTGCTAGGATGACTTTTAACAAAAATTCAGCAAATTATATTTTCCTTCCTAAAGCTCTTTTATGTTTTAGGAAACTCAAGAGGTAATTATCTATAATGGAAAATTAAGTTCTTGTAATTGTTCTTAGAAAACTCCATTAACAGCTCTGAGACACTGACATGGAGTGTGCTCTTTTAAGAAAAGTAATCAAAATATATACATAGCATATTTCATGCATGCAATGAGCAATGGATTGGGACTTGCAAATCTCAGATTCCTGGCTGCATTGTCTTTTGGGTATCTGTTTTTAATTTCTAAAATGGTTAAGAGTTCTCCAGCCATTGTAAATTAGAAAATATGTCAAAGATGGTGAGGGGGGGAGACTGTAAAACGTAAAACTGTAAAAACTGTAAATCTATAAAAGTAGGAACTATTAGTATCAATCCTCTTTCTTTAATATGTTCCAAAGTTCCCATAGAGTCACTCTCTAATTTTAAATCTTTTCAATAAGATATGGTTAACATATGTTGTTTATTCCTTACATAAACGAAATGAAATCTGAACACTGACCTATTGACATTTTCTTTGTTTTAATAAAAAAGTTTAAAGTATAACAACTACTTAAATCATTTCAGAAACACCATTTAAAAATCCTTTTCTGAGACTCTCTAAAACGTTATTACATTTACATACAAAGATAACACAATTGTATTTTATAAAACCAAGGTCACTATAGTTTAAAAACTAAAAGCACTGCTGAATATGAAACTGCTTTAAGAGAACAAAAAAAAGTACATCATCAGAAAACTGTCTCCCACTCTTCTAATTCTTCTTCCAATTATGAACAATTACCTCAACCTACCAAAAAAACACAAAAAACAAAAGGTAACTGGTGAACGTACTGAATTCATTAACTTGGGTATCAGATGTGAAAAATTATTTCCTATGACCATGAACACTGTAAAAGAGGAGGAAAAGGTAAAAATGCCTTTTCCTATTAAAATATACAGTTAATGCCTACATGCATTTTAGCTTAAAACTGGGTAGGAATCTTACATATATTACTTTCTTAGCTGGGTAAGGTAACAATTACCTAGAACTTGCCAAATTTCTCAATTTGATGACCCCCCCCCCAAAAAGGTAAGACCTCAAAGGAAAATAAGGTCCCCAAAGTAGTTCTCTTCAATTCCCCACAAACCAAAACATTAACTCCCCAAAATTGTACTTAAGTTACTGACAGTAAAATTTCTTCCCATTATTAGCTAACATTTTCAAAACAAGAAGCAGCTTACAACTACCTATTACCAAATACTACATGATTTTTTAAAAAGTTTTCTTGGGACTATCAACACCCCACCCTAAAAAATGAGCAGGTAATTCATTGATACCTACAGGCTTTAGATTTTAATAGAGAATACCAATCTTAAAGGCATTCAAGATAGCTTTTTTGTCTTAACCTCAAAAAAGAACAAAAGTCTAAATTGACCTTCTTCTGGTTTAACCATCTGTTTCCAGATGCTTATGAGCGTCTAAAAAAAGGCAAACTCATTCCTTCCAGCACACACCTAAAGTGTTTTTGATGCGTTTCCCCTAGTGACCAGAATGCCAACACAGGAGCCAGAAAATGCTGCCTGGGGATTGTTTTCTTTACAGGGCTTTACACTAACTCACTTCCATCAATTTTCACTAGAGGGTAACTTCCGAATTATAACCCAATCACTGCTAAAAGTCCTAGTATCTTTAAGCTGAGGATAAGGTATCTTTGTGATGTTTATACCCATCACACCCAAAATAATGAAAAACTTCGAGCCCTCTTTGCTGAAGGATGGATCGAGAAGAGAAATGGGAGAGAGAGGGGCTGGAATTTTCAGGTAACCTTTTTGCGTTAAGAGAATAGCACAAACTATTGTAAAAATATTGAGCAATGAAATTTGTTCAGTTATGTAAGATTAAGACAGAAGAGTCCTTTTTGTTTTTTACCGTAAAAACCTGTAAAGGAGTGGTGAGTGTTTAGGTTAAAGGTCATAGGAGGAAAAGCATTGGAAGTTGAGATATAAAGAAGAAAGAAAGAAAAAAAAAGCCCAACATTAAGGAATTAGAAAAATAAGGCGTTATAGCATTTCCACATTCATGTTGAAGTGAAAAGAAAGCAGAAGGGACATTAAAGGAGAAGGGCTCCTTGCGTAGTTTTCCCCTCACAGCTCTCGTCTTAAGAACGCTTAAGGGTCGGTGCGGTCGTTGACTAACCACTTCATTAGGCTCGTCCCACCTTCAACCTCAAGGCTTTCGCCTTTATAGACGCAACGCTGCCGGTTCCAACAGAGACGCGGCCGCTCACTGCAATAGAGAGCCAAGGAGACACAGGCCCCAGCTAGTCCCGCGCCAGCTTCTCCCCGCCCGGACAGCAGCCCCGCGCACTTTCGACCCCGAGACCCTCTACGATGCTCGGGGTCGCCAGAAACGCCACCGCAGGAAGCACCTACCACTATCCGGCCGGAGGGGAACTCCCTGCCGTCTCCTCCCGCCCCACCGCGACGGGGACCCACACCTTTGAACAGCGATAAGGAAGCCTCGGGGTGGGGAGAAGGCAAGGTGCCCCGCGGGGCGGGTGGGAATCGGACCCAGGAGTCCGGCTATCAGTCAGTCTCCAAAAAAGGGGGAAAGGGGGGTGATCCGTGGTATTTGGGGCAAGAGTGTAACCCAGAAGCCATCTTGGGATGTGAAGAAGCGACCTCGATGGCTCCAGAGGCTGCTCCCAGCGGGCCCCCGCAAGACTCCCCGCAACCCCGCCCGACCGCGCTCGTCCCCGTGAAACCCCGAGCATCGGGGCGGCCGCCGAAGACGGCTCCCGCGGCTTTGTACTCACTCTGCCCTCGAAGTTGTTCTCCTCTACATCACTCATGTCGGCCAGGCGCTCCCCAGAACTAAATAAGAGACAAGTCTCGGCTTGAGGGCCGATGGCCTAATCAACCCGCTGACTGGACCGTGGGGAGGAGGAAAGAGTCGGCAACAAGGGCCGCTCTACTCCACTCCCACTCGGTCGCAGGCTCCGGCAAAATGGCGCCGGCACCGCCAGAAACCTTCTGGCCTCTCTAGTGTACGACGTAGGGGCGGAGCGTCTTTGTGACGTCAAGAGGCCCCGCCCCCAAGGAGGCTTTGTGGTGGCCTGGGCCTAGCAACGCCCGCCGCAGAAGCTCTGACCCTCGGTGCCTCGGAACCGACCGCCCACCTGACGTTCCAATTTCAGACTCCTTAAGCGTCAGTCCATTTGAAGATTTTCACTCACCACATAAGCTTTTACTGACTTTAGTCCCTTTATATGTTTTCCAAGTGGATTTAGATGGAACAGAAAAAACTGGAATCGTCTTCATAATTAGTAGGTTTTTTATTTTGAATGGTTTCAGTCAGCACTCAACTTTTCTTCAGCATTTGCTCTCCTGCTATTGAAGTAATTTATTCACAGATGGGATTTATAATGAGTTCACTCCTCCCTGTGTCAATTTTTAAAATAATCCTTATTTCCCTGCTAATCTTTTTAAATTAATTTATTTAATTATATATTTATTTTTGTGCGGGTTTTAGTTGTGGCATGGGGACTCTCAAGTTGAGGGGCGCTGGTTCAGTAGCCCTGAGACGTGGGATCTTCGTTCTCTAACTATTCAAACCTTGTCCCCTGCACTGGAAGGCAGATTCTTAACCACTGGACCACCAGGGAAGTGCCTCTTCTAATCTTCTTTAACTCAGATGTTTCTATAAATCTTCATAGTCAAAACTCCCAAATCTATCTACTTGGTTTAAAATTGTGGTGATACTTTCTGAGATGACTTTGAGCTTTAGTTGCATTTTGCATTTTTAAGATTAGTTTCCTCATAAAACTTTTTTTCCCATGATACTTTTTGATGAAAGGTTGATGTGAACCTTCAACCACAGTTCTATGTTAGGAAAGGTAATTGAAAAACATTATTAAGATTGCTACCCCTGGTCTAGATTTCAGGACTTGACTGTGACTGCTGTTGATAGAGCTGTACATATATACTATCGGCTTTAAAATTTTATTTCTGTTTTTGGCTGCACTGGATATTGTTTGCTCCCTGGGTTTTCTCTAGTTGCCAAGAGTGGGGCTGCTCAAGCACGGCCTCTAGGGCTTGTGGGCTTTCTAAGGCTCGTCGGCTTTCTAGGGCTCGTGGGCTTCCGTAGTTGTGGTGCAGGGCCATAATTGCTCAGCGTAGTGTGGAATCTTCCTGGACTAGAGATTGATCTGATGGCATGTCCCTTGCATTGGCGGGTGGATTCTTAACCACTGGCCAACCAGGGAAATCTTATAACATTGGCTTTGTAAAGAAATATTTATTGAAATATAGTTGATTATAACATTGTGTTAGTTTCAGGTGTACAGCAAAGTGATTCAGTTATCTATCTACATATAAAACTCATTTTTTACAGTCTCTTCCACTATAGGTTATTATAAGATATTGAGTATAGTTCCCTGTGCTGTACAGTAGGTCCTTATTGGTTATCTATTTTATATATAGTAGTGTGTGTATATTTAATCCCAAACTTCCAATTTGTCCTCCACCTTTTCCCTCTGGAGCCATAAATTACCAAACTGTATGACTGTGAGTCTATTTCTGTTTTATAAATAAGTTCGTTTGTATTAATCTCATTTTTTAGATTCCACATATAAGCGATATTATATCTTTCTCCATCTGGCTTCATTTAGTATGATAACCTCTGAGTCCATCCATATTATTGCAAATAGCACTATCCCATTCTTTGTTTTTAATTTTAAATTTATTTTTTAATTGAAGGATAATTACTGTACAGAATTGTGTCCACTGTGTGTGTGTGCGTGTGTGTGTGTACACAGATACATATATATGTATGTTGTTGTTTAGTCACTAAGTCCTGTCCAACTCTTTGCCATCCCGTTTTCTTCTCCAAGGTGTGTGTATATATATATATATATATATTCCACATCTTTATTCGTTCATCTGTCAATGGACGGGTTACTTTCACGTCTTGGGTATTGAAAGTAGTGCTGCAATGAACATTGGGGTGCATGAATCTTTTCAAGTTATGATTTTCTCAGGATATGTGCCCAGGAGTGAGATTGCTGGACCATATGGTAGTTCTATTTTTAATTTTTTTATTTTTAATTTTTAAAGAAACCTCCAAACTCTCCACCAATTTACATTTCCACCAACAGTGTAGGAGGGTTCCTTTTTCTCCACATCCTCCCCAACATTTATTATTTGTAGACTTAAAAAAATATTTATCCATCTGCTTGGCTGTGTTGGGTCTCAGTTGTGGCACGTGGGCTCAGTAGTCGTGGCACAGGGGCTTAGTAGCTCCACAGCATATGGGATCATAGTTCCTTGACCAGGGATCAAACCCTCGTCCCCTACCATGCAAGGCGGACTCTTAACCCATTTTTGATTGGGTTGTTTGATTAGATGTTTATAACATCTACTTTTAAAAAAGATACTGAATTTTATAATGATGGAATCAGCCAGATACCATTTGAACCTCCCTTTACTAGGTCTTGTTGCAGCATGTGGGATCTAGTTCTCTGACCAGGAGTCAAACTTGGGCCCCTTCCACCGGAAGTGTGGTGTCTCAGACACAGGACCGCCAGGGAAGTCCCTCAGTCAATCTTAGTACCATTAAAAGTGAGATACTTCTTGATGTGATGAAGTAAGAACTGCAAAGCACCTTCTTTAAGTATTCATGATTCCTCCAAATTCAACTCAAATCTGATTAAGGCTTAGACCTAACCAGCAATTTATATGAAATACAGGTGATAGAAAAATATGTTTAAAAAGCCGACCAAACACCAAGAAGAAGTAATCAGGTTTCATAGGACAAATAACCTAATTTCCCCAACAAATTAAATAAATTTAAAAAGAAGGGTGTAAGGGGAAGGTGGGCTATCAAAAAGTAAGTCTTAAAAGACATAATCAAATATGTGCCTCTTGATTTTGATTCAAACGAACTGATTCAAGACACCAAAATTTGAATTAAGCCTGGGAATTTGTTCATTTTCAGGAATTCATATTAGTAGATGTAATAATGTTAAGGTGGCTATGTTTAAAGAAAAAAAATCTTTACTACAAAATGACATCTTCGACTTGCTTTAAATTATTCCAGAAAGAACCCAAATAAATAAATAAATATTGTGAATATAATGAGGTTGCTGCTGCTGCTGCTGCTGCTAAGTCACTTCAGTCGTGTCCAACTCTGTGCGACCCCATAGACGGCAGCCCACCAGGCTCCCCCGTCCCTGGGATTCTCCAGGCAAGAACACTGGAGTGGGTTGCCATTTCCTTCTCCAATGCATGAAAGTGAAAAGTGAAAGTGAAGTCTCTCAGTTGTGTCCGACTCTTCGAGACCCCATGGACTGCAGCCTACCAGGCTCCTCCATCCATGGGATTTTCCAGGCAAGAGCTCTGGAGTGGGTGCCATTGCCTTCTCTGATAATGAGGATACTTATTGTTAAAATTGGGTAATGGGTATGTAAGAGGTCATGATGGAAACAAAAGGATTATTCCTTCCACTTTTTTGTTTGAAGTTTTCCATAATAGTTTTTTAAAAAAATATTGCAAGAAACTGCTTTTCTTGTGTCACAGTAAACTGATACAGAAAGCACTTTCAAAAAAAAAGTCAAAAACTGTTTTCACAACTTTACAAAAATTAACATTTCAGAGACAGTATTTTAAAGGATAATTATTTGAACAAATTTTTATTTTTCTCTTTTCATTTTGAAATAATTCCAAGCTAATTTTTTTTAAAGTTGTAAAAATAGTACAAAGAATTCTCTTCACTCAGCTTCCTCTAGTGTTTTTGTGTTGCACATTGTTGTTGTCCATTTGCTAAGTCCAGTCTGACTCTTTGCGACCTCATGGGCTGTAGCCCACCAGGCTCCTCTGTCCTCCACTATCTCCTGGAATGTACTAAAATTCATTGAGTTGGTGATGCTATCTAACCATCTCATCCTCTGCCACCCCCTTCTCCTTTTGCCTTCAATCTTTCCCAGACATCAGGGTCTTTTCCAATGAGTTGGCTCTTTGCATCAGGTGGCCAAAGTATTGGAGCTTCAGCATCAGCATCAGTCCTTCCAATGAGTATTCAGGGTTGATTTCCTTTAGGATTGACTGGTTTGATCTCCTTGCAGTCCAAAGGACTCTCAAGAGTCTTCTCTAGCACCACAGTTCGAAAGCATCAATTCTTCAGTGCTCAGCCTTCTTTATGGTCCAACTCTCACATCTGTACATGATTACTGGAAAAACTATAACTTTACTATACAGACCTTTGTGGGTATAATCATCAAAACCAGGAAGTTTACATACTATTAACTAATGTGCAGACTTTATTCAAATTTCATTAATTGTCTTACTGGTCACCCTTTTCTGGGCAAGGATCTAATCTAGGATTATACATTGCGTTTAATTGTCATCTCCCTTTAATCTGGATAGCTTCTCAGTCCTTGCCTTTCACCTAAAGTCATTGAAAGTTTTGAAGAATACTGGTCAGCTCTTCTATCAACATACCTCAAATTGGGTTTGTCTGACATTTTTTTCTGATTAAATCAGTGTTAACACATTTTGGCAAGAGTATCACAGGAAAAAAAAAAGTATCACAGAAATGATGTTGCATTCGTCTCAGTGTATCATATCTAAAAGTTCATGATGTCAGTATGTCTTGTTACTTAACCACAGTTACTGTTTATCAAGTAGTAGTTGCTGGATTTCCCCACTATAAAATTACTTTCTTTCTCTTAGTAACGAAAAAGTGTCTTGTGGGGAGATTTTTTTGAAACTTTGTAAATATCCTCCTTCTCAATACTTTCTTGCCCACAACAAGAATTACCCTACCATTTGTCGAATAGTGATTTTGTATTTCCATCATTCCTTCTACATTTATTAATTGGAATTCTATTCTAAGGAAAACCTTTCTTTCTTCTCCCACTATTATTCTCCCATTATTTCTCTCTTCTAAATTATTCGTTTTTATCAGTTTGGGCTCACGGATATTTATTTCATTCTATGTGTTCTAATCCATTGCTATCATTTTGTTGCTCAAATTGTCCTCGATTTGTCCATAAAGAGTCTCTTTAAGTGAGCTCTCTATTTATGAGTTAGTTTAAAATTTTTAATTTTTTATGTTTAAACATATATATATTTATGTCTGTTTATATCTCTTTCCCATTTTCCTATTGGATTTGTCTCTCAATTTTGAAGAGTTTTTTATGTATTAGGAATATTGCCCTTTTACCTGTGATGTATGTTGTAAGAATTTTCTCCTAGTTTGTGAGTTGCCTTTTGGTTATGGCATTTTTTGTGTACCGTTGTTTTACCTACAGTTGTTTACATGCCATATTTATTCATTTATTATTGCTCTTGATTTTGAATAATAGAAAACCTTCCACTGAGGTTAAAGGAGAATTTACTCATATTTTCTTGCAACAGTTATGTAGTTTCATATTTTACATTTAGGTCCTTGATCCATTTGGAGTTTTTTCTCATGTATGGTGTGACATATAGCTTTTTCCAAATAGCTACCCAGTTGTCCCAGCAACGTTTATTAAAAATCTCATCTTTGCTGCAATGATGGAAGATGCCACCTTTATTATATGCTAAATTTCCTTAAGCCTTTAATTTTATTTCTGCATTTTCTATTCTGTTTGCTCAGTCTTTTTGTATATTCATGCATCAGTACCACACTCTTTTAATTATATTTAAGTTTTAATGACTGATAGGACAAGTCCCCTTCTTGTACATTTTTATATTTTTTTAACTTAGACTGATTACTTAACAGCCACAATCTTTTTTATGGGGAAATGATACCTTTTTAAAAAATTTTATCTAGTTATTTATTTTTGACTGTGCTGGGTTTTTGTTGCTGTGTGCAGGCTTTTGTCTAGTTGTGGTGAGAAGGTGAACTGCAACTAGCACCCTAGTTGCAGTGCTCAGTAGTTCTCACTGCAGCTCACCGGCTCTAAAGCCCAGGCTCAATTACTGTGGCCCATGGGCTTAGTTGCTCTGTGGCATGTCGGATCTTCCTGGCTCAGGGATAAATGATACCTTTTTATTGCTGACTTTCTGACAAAGGAAAAGAGCAATCTTCCTAGTTCTCGCATTCTTATCATTACCGTGATAGCATTTCTACCATCATCATGATGTCACCCACATCAACTATACTATCTACGTACTAACCATTTTATGCACATTTTCTCATTAATAAAGCATCAGCATTCAGGTAGATTTTGGGGGGAGTTGAAAGTATGTTAAGTGTCTTTTCACTCCCCAAGCTCACCTTCTCATGTGAGGAGGTTTTGGTCATTTGAATCTAATTGCCCTGTTCATATCTGTATTCATGGGAGTTTAGAAGAGAATCCTTTTTGATTGGAGATATTAGAAATAGATGGTATCTCCAGTCTCCTCATTTTAAATGCAGATATGATAGAGAGAGATGGAAACAAGTTTAGAAATAATCTAATCCAATTTCATGGCAAATAGACGGGGAAACAGTGGAAACCAGTGACAGACTTTATTTTTTTGGGCTCCAAAATCACTGCAGATGGTGATTGCAGCCATGAAATTAAAAGACACTCCTTGGAAGGAAAGTTATGACCAACCTAGACAGCATATTAAAAAGCAGAGACATTACTTTGCCAACAAAGTTCCATCTAGTCAAGGCTATGGTTTTTCCAGTGGTCATGTATGGATGTGAGAGTTGGACTATAAAGAAAGCTGAGCACCGAAGAATTGATGCTTTTGAACTGTGGTGTTGGAGAAGACTCTCGAGAGTCCCTTGGACTGCAAGGAGATCCAACCAGTCCATCCTAAAGGAAATCAGTCCTGGGTGTTCATTGGAAGGACTGATGTTGAAACTGAAACTCCAATACTTTGGCCACCTGATGCAAAGAACTGACTCATTTGAAAAGACCCTGATGCTGGGAAAGATTGAGGGCAGGAGGAGAAGGGGACGACAGAAGATGAGATGGTTGGATGGCATCACCGACTCAATGGACATGGGTTTGTGTGGACTCCGGGAGTTGGTGATGGACAGGGAGGCCTGGCGTGCTGCGGTTCATGGGGTCGCAAAGAGTCGGACATGACTGAGCAACTGAACTGAACTGAACTGAATCCAATTTCTTGGTTTTAGAGAGGCAGAAGTTTGAGTGACCCACCAAAGGTCTCATAGCAATAATAATACCTGTGGGTCCTCACCAGATATCAGGCACTGTTTTAAGAAATCCATATAGTTTATCTCACTTATTACTCACAGCAACCTGAAGAATTAATATTATTACCTCCAGTTTGTAGATAAGAAAACTGAGGGTAAAAGTAGTAATTTGTTCAAGGTGAGCAAGCCACCTGGCACAAGGCGGAGTTGGGATTTAAACTTGGGTGGGTTAACCACTAGACTCCAGTGCCCCCAGCAATCCTCTGGCATTACAGATACAGAACTCAAATGAGCAGACCCAAGGTTAGTGTTCAGTCACTCAAAACTTGCTTATTTTAACCAAGAACTAATGTTGAGATCATACAAAACTTTTTCATAAAAGTAAAAGCAAACCCACCAAATAGTTTATATTGTTTTAACAGTGCAGCAGGACTGTCCAAAAAGTTCATTATCTTGCAGTGATAGTGTTTTTCCAACATACAAAGTTTTGATTTGCTTTAAACATCCACATGAAAAAGAGAGACTAGTATAATGCTGAAGTGTTTTAAATTAAATTGAAATACTCTGATATTGCATAACTTTCAACATGTGTATCTTAAAATATGACTTTTCTTGTATAACTGCAATATTATTTCCTACTATACCATTATCACACGTAAAATTTAAAAATTGCCTAATGCTACCTAATAGTCCATTCTTGAATTTCCACTATTGTCTTATAACTCTTAAAAATTTTTTTAAAGTTTGGATCTAATCAAGCACCAAGATGGCTTTTTCTCATTTTATCTTTAATATCTTTTATTTAGAATGATCCAATTTTTCTCTTTTTCTTTCTCCCTTCCTTACTTCCTTCCTCTCTACCCTGCGCCCTGCCCTCTCCCACCTCTCTCTTTCTTTTTTAAGTGACATTCACTTGTTAGCGAGACCTGGCCTGCAGACCTGTGGTAAGTCCATCTTTTTAGGTATATCTGTTTCCTCATAATGTCATTTAATTGGAGGAGGAAATGGCAACCCACTCCAGTATTCTTGCCTGGAAAATCCCATGGACAAAGGAGCCTGGCAGGCTACAGTCCATGAAATTGCAAGAGTGCGACATGACTCATCAAGTAAAAAACAAACAGCAATGTCATTTAATGGGACTTTCCTGGTGTTCTAGTGGCTAAGATTCCACCCTTACAAGGCAGGGGTTCTGGGTTGGATCCCTGGTTAGGGAGCTAGATCCTATGTGCTGCCCCTAAGACCCAGTGCAGCCAAATAAATAACTAAAAATAAATACTGAAAAAATAATAATGTCATTTAATTTGCTCCTGTATTTTCTGTACTTCCTAATTTTTAATGACTGACTTGACTAAATTCAACTTAACTATTTCTGGCAAGATTATTTCATGGGTGAAGCAGTATGTTTTATATCAGAGGCAACATGGTATCAAGTCACCCCATCAGCATTGACACCAGGACAAATCACTGAGTCAAGGTTTTGATACACAGATCCCTCCCCTGCAGAACCACATTCCACCATTTTGACCAGCAAGCAGTCAGGGATTGATATCTCCACACCATCCAAATATACAATGTCCCATCAGCATTTCATGTAATAGGCTCAGTATCCATTGGAAATCCTTGCCTATATCAATCATTCTATTCAAAATGGTTACTTTCCCCCTCCGTCTTATCTCTGTGCTCACCAGCTGGCAATGTTCCGTTAAAATGATAGCTTTTTTTCCCTTTTGAGTTTTAATTTGTTTTTTGTTTTTTTTTAATTTTTTTTCTAATAATAATCCTTAGAAAGAGCTTTCTTCATAAACTGTAAATTATTTGACTACTCTGAAATATATTTCCTACTAAAAAGAATAAATGCTTAATTTTTTACCTTTAATTGTCAATTTCAGAGTAAGGTGTTGCTATAAGTCACTTCCAAAAGTGGCACATGAGGCTTTTCAATGATAGAAATGCAGGGATTTTTACTTGCAGTGCTTTTCCACTGAGATGCATTTTATCACCTAGGGAGCTCGTAGCAGGTCACTGCCAGATTAACCTATAACAGTTTAGCCAATTCTGAGGAACTAGATTTTAACATTGACAAGTAAAGAAAGGTCAGTATCAATCAGAAAAAGGTAGATAAATGAGATTAAAAAAATAAAGAGGTAAATTAAAAAAATTAAAGTATAGTTAATTTACACAGTTGTGTTAATTTCAGGTGTACAGCAAGGCGACTCAGTTTTATTTATACAAGTACATATATGGGATTCTCTGGTAGCTCAGCTGGTAAAGAATCTGCAGTGCAGGAGATCTTGGTTTGATTCCTGGGTCGGGAAGATCCCCTAAAGGAGGGATAGGCTACCCACTCCAGTATTCTTTGGTTTCTCTGGTGATGCAGTTGGTAAAGAATCCACCTGCAATGTGGAAGACCTGGGTTCCATCCCTGGGTTGCGAAGACCACCTGGAGGAGGGCATGGCTACCCACTCCAGCATTCTTGCCTGGAGAATCCTCATGGACAGAGGAGCCTGGCAGGCTATAGTCCATGGGGTCACAAAAAGTCGGACACAACTGAGCGACTAAGCAAAGCACATGAACATATATATATGTGTGTATTTTTTTCAGATTCTTTTCCATTATAGGTTACTTACAAATATTGAATATAGTTCCTTGTGCTATATAGTAGGTCCTTGTTGTTTATCTGTTTTATATATAGTAGTGTGTATATGTTAAATCTCAAACTCTCAATTTATCCCTCCCCCCAAATTTTTATTTATTTATTTTGTTTTTTATTTAATTTTTATTTTATATTGGACTATTGTGTTAGTTTCAGGTGTACAGCAAAGTGATTCAGTTATACATATATCCATATATTTTCTTTTTCAGATACTTTTCCCATGTATATTATTATAGAATTATTATAAAGTAGAGTTCCCTGTGCTATACAGTTGTTTAGTTGCTAAGTCTTGTCCAACTCTTTTGCAGACCCCATGGACTGTAGCCCTACAGGCTCTTCTGTCCTTGGGATTTCCCAGGCAAGAATACTGGAGAGGGATGTCATTTCCTTTTCTGGGGTAGCTTCCCGATCCAGGGATCGAACTTGTATCTCCCGCATTGACAAGCTAGTTCTTTACCACTGAGCCACTAGGGAAGCCTGTGCCTTATAGTAGGTCCTTGCTTTTTAAAAAAATTTATTTATTTTTGGCTGCACTGGGTCTTCATTGCTGCTTGTGGGCTTTCTCAAGTTGCAGAGAGTGGGGGCTCCTCTCTAATTGCCGTGCCCAGGGGCTTCTCATTGTGGTGGCTTCTCTTGTTGCAAAGCACAGGCTCTAGAGCTCGGGCTCAGTCGTTGCAGTGCCCCGGCCCAGGTGTCCCATGTCATGTGGGCCCAGGGATGGAATCTGTGTCCCCTGCATTGGCAGCTGGATTCTTAACCACTGGACCACCAGGGAAGTCCCAGCAGGTCCTTGTTGATCAGTCGTGTGTGTATGTTTATCCTCAAACTCCTAATTTATCCCTCTCCACATGGATTACTTCATTTGCCTGAATTAAATCCACTACCCTGTTTGCAGTCTTCCTTTGCTCTTCAGGGACCTGTCTTCAACCTGTGGGCCAAACTGTCCTACCTTTATCCCTCACGTGTGTGTGTGTTTGTGTGTGTGTGTGTCTCAGATGGAAAGAACGACTGTCTGGTTCAGCCTGTCCTTTCATCTTGCTAATGTTGTTACTCAGTGAGTGTTACTTTGGAGATAATTGATATGTCCCATTTTGGTGCAAAAATATACCTTGTCCTGGATCACATGACAAATGTAACCATAAAAAGTTTAAAATGCTATTATTTGAAATTTATTTTCTCATAAAAATGTTTTGTGAAATGATCATAATTTGAATAACTTACTCTATAGTTATAATACATTATGCCCTGGCCTGGGGCCAGGTCTGGGAATCCTGGAGCCTCGAGAGATCGCTGTCAGAGCAAAAACTCTGTAGCCCAGAAGCCCTTGTCTCTGTTAGCAAGTCCGTTCCAGTTTGCATCAACCTGAAACTCCAGCTGCACAACGTCCATTTTATATTCTTGCCTCCTTGCTCCTAAAACAGCATATCTTTGTGATGTTACTGTGGAGATATAGAGGTTCTTAAAAAGTGGGTTTATTTCTTAGCTAAAGGAAATGCCTGATGTGGCTGGAATCCTCTGTCTAGCATCCCCTTTGTGCTTCACCAGTGATTCCAAATCTTTGCTTTGGGGACCCTCTTCCCCCAAGCTTGTCTGACCTCAGAGTCATCTGGAGTGCTTGGGAGCAGGAAGTCTTGGTCATCATTTAGTGATGAACATGGATCCCAGAAACCTTCAGTGTTCCTAGCACAGGGTGAGGGTGGCAGTCACCACCTGACAAGGCTGTATCCCTGCTAATGACTGCAGTATACAGTATACAATACAGTATACTGTATATATATGTATAGGGTTATCCAATACAGTATACTAAAGCATATATATGGAATTTAGAAAGATGGTAATGATAACCCCCAAAATTTTAAAAAATTTCTAGGTCAAAGGACATTATCAACAGAGTGAAAATACAAATCACAGAATAGGAGAAAGTATCTGCTAGAGTTTAGTATCTAGACTATATAAAAACTCTTACAACTCAACAAGAAAACAAACCCAAATGATTCAATTTGAAAATGGACAAAGGTCCTGAATAGTCATTTCTCCAAAGAAAATATATAAATGGCCAATAAGTTCATGAAAATATGCTCAACTTTATGTGTCATTAGGGAAATGAAAATGGAAACTACAAGATACCACTTATACCCACTCAGATGGTTCGTAATTTTTTAAAACCATAACTATACTCCAATATAAAATAAAAATTAAAAGAACAGACAATCACAAGTGTTGACAAAGATGCAAAGAAATTGGATGTTGGAACTCTCATACATTGCTCATAGGAATGTAAAATGGTGCAGCTGCTGTGGAAAACAGTTTGGCAGTTCCTCAAAAAGTTAAACAGAGAATTTCTGTATGAGTCAGCAATGCCACTTCTAGGTATATACCCAAGAGAACTGAAAACATGTGTTCACACAAAAACTTTTACACAAACAGTTATAGAAGCATTGTTCATAAACAGTCAAAAGGTGAAAACAATACAAATGTCTGTCAGCTGATGAGTGGATAAAGAAAATGTAGTATATCAGTACAATAGAATATTATTTGCTACAATATGGATGAACCTTGAAAATATATGAATTCAAAGAAGGCAAACAGAAAACATCACATACTTTATGATTAATGTGAAATGTCAATGTAGGCAAATTCATGGAGACAGAAGGTAGATTAGTGATTGCCAGAGAATGAGGAGAAGGGGGAATTGGGGACTAACTGCTAATGAGTACAAAGTTTCTTTTTGGGGTGATGGAAAGTTCTGAAATTAGATAGTGGTAATGGTTATTATTGTCACTCTGCTTATTTAACTTATATGCAGAGTACATCATGAGAAACGCTGGGCTGGAGGAAGCACAAACTGGAATCAAGATTGCTGAGAGAAATATCAGTAACCTCAGATATGCAGATGACACCACCCTTATGGCAGAAAGTGAAGAGGAACTAAAGAGCCTCTTGATGAAAGTGAAAGAGGAGAGTGAAAAGTTGGCTTAAAGCTCAACATTCAGAAAACTAAGATCATGGCATCCGGTCCCATCACTTCATGGGAAATAGATGGGGAAACAGTGGAAACAGTGTCAGACTTTATTTTTTGGGGCTCCAAAATCACTGCAGATGGTGATTGCAGCCATGAAATTAAAAGATGCTTACTCCTTGGAAGGAAAGTTATGACCAACCTAGACAGCATATTAAAAAGCAGAGACATTACTTTGCCAACAAAGGTCCATCTAGTCAAGGCTATGGTTTTTCCAGTGGTCATGTATGGATGTGAGAGTTGGACTATAAAGAAAGCTGAGCACCGAAGAACTGATGCTTTTGAACTGTGGTGTTGGAGAAGACTCTCGAGAGTCCCTTGGACTGCAAAGGAGATCCAACCAGTCCATCCTAAAGGAAATCAGTCCTGGGTGTTCATTGGAAGGACTGATGTTGAAGCTGAAACTCCAATACTTTGGCCACCTGATGCAAAGAACTAACTCATTTGAAAAGACCCTGATGCTGGGAAAGATTGAGGGCAGGAGGAGAAGGGGACGACAGAGGATGAGATGGCTGGATGGCATCACCGACTGGATGGACATGAGTTTGAGTAAACTTTGGGGATTGGTGATGGACAGGGAGGCCTGGCGTGCTGCGATTCATGGGGTCTCAAAGAGTCAGACACGACTGAGCAACTGAACTGAACTGAACTGAATGGTTATTATGGGCAGAGGAGAAGGGCGGGCTATAGTCCACAGCATTGCAGAGAGTCAGACATGACTGCCAACTGAGAGCTAACTAAAATAATGGTTGTTACACAACAGAGCAAATATACCAAAACCCATCAAATTGTATAAACTAGTGAATTTTATTTTATATGAAGTATTTCTCAAATTTTTAAATGCTATAAGTAAAAAAAAAAAAAAGAGGTCAACAAAAAAGAAAGTTAAACAAGCTATCTGGAATATGAAACCATTATGTTGACCCTTAGTCACTTTAAGTGGTTCCAAAATGCTGTCAGATGATATTGCCCCAGTGAGGCAAAAATGAATCTGTGATGATTTTTTTTTGTTTCAGTTTATTGCCAATAAAAGTGAATGAGGTGTTATAAACAAGGACACTATATAAAAATTATAATGCTGCATGACCTATTAAATGATATATAATCAATTATATAAACTATTTTTCTTTTTTTTAAACTTTGTTTTTTTATCCTTTGGCTGCATTGCAACATGTGGGATCTTAGTTCCCCAACCAGGGATCGAAGCTACACCTCTCTGCATTGAAAGTACCAAATCTTTTACCACAGGACCTTGAGGAAAATCCCTATGTAAACTATTAATACAGATAAATAAATATGAGTTTTAAACTGTGCTGTATATAACAATATCATTTATAACTGTTCAAAAATGATAGTGGTGTGGTCATGTCTAAGAATATAACATATTAAAAAAAAACCTATTCAGTATCCATACAAACTTAGCTTAGTATCTTTAAAAGGGTGTAAGAGACCCTTATATCATTCTTTCCCTGGGGATGGGGAACTGAAAGACTTAGGTGAAGGGAGTCTTTTTACTATAAACCTGTAAGTACCTTCTATTTTTTTAAATTTATTTTTGGCTGTGCTGGGTCTTAATGCTCTGTGCTGCACAGGCGTTTTATCTAGTTGTGGAGTGGGGGCTACTCTTGACTGCAGGCTTCTCATTGTGGTGACTTCTCTTGTTGTGGAGCATGGGCTCTAGGGTGCGTGCAGACTTCAGTAGGTATGACTTCCAGGCTCCAGAGCACAGGCTCAATAGCCGTGGCACATGGGCTTAGTTGCTCCAGGGCATGTGGGATCTTCTTGGACTAGGGATCAAACCTGTGTTTCCTGTGTTGGCAGGCAGATATTTTTTTTTTTTTACCATTGAGCCACTAGGGAAGCCCTCAGTACCTTCTTAATTTTGAACCATGTGAAATTGACTACTCAAAAAAATATTTTAAACCACCAACATTGTTTTTACAGAATAGTCAGATTAAACTTAATTTCAATTTGTAGCATCTTTTCCATTTTTCAGAACTTGCTGTGATGACATTCTTGCTTTGATATTTCAACCTCAATGCACAATGGAATTTCGTCAGTGGCACTCCTGCATTGATATGGAGCTTTGTCTTTATAGCTGCAAGAATAGCAAGGCCTGTTAATTTATTGACCCTGTCACCAACCTTCCTTAGGCGGTGGTGACATCAAAGAGAGCAGCTTCAGAAGCAGAGAGATACCTTTGCAGAAAACAGAGAAAATTCATTTCATCTTTAAACACTTTGATAGGACCAACCTTGATATGTCAGCTGCTGATGGTATGATTTGACTGGTGCACAGAAGACCTTTCAGCTGAAATATATCCCCATCTTTTCCACTGTGCCTTCTGGTGCTCATGGTTAATCATCTGCAAAACCTCCCTATGTTTTAACTCTCTTCTTTGAATATTTCCTGCACACTCTTTCTCTAGTTCAGTGGTTTTCAAAATGTCCCCTGCTCCCTGGGGACATTTTGCAGTATCTGGAGATATTTTTGGCTGTCACACTGGAGGTGTGAAAGAAGAGAAACGAAAGGCAAGAGAGGAAGGGAAAAATATCCAATTAACACAGAGTTCCAGAGAATAGCAAGGAGAGATAAGAAGGCCTTCTTAAATGAACAATGCAAAGAAATAGAGGAAAACAACAGAATGGGAAAGACTAGAGATCTCTTCAAGAAAACTGGAGATATCAAGGGAACATTTCATACAGGAATAAAGTCCAGAAATGGTAACAGAAGCTGAAGAGATTAAGAAGAGGTAGCCAGAATACACATAAGAACTATACAAAAAGGGTCTTGACCCAGATAACCATGATGGTGTGGTCACTCACCTAGAGCCAGACATCCTGGAGTGTGAAGTCAAGTGGGCTTAGGAAGCATTACTACAAACAAAGCTAGTAGAGGTGATGGAATTCCAGCTGAGCTATTTCAAATCCTAAAAGATGATGCTGTTAAAGTACTACTACACTCAGTATGCCAGCAAATGTGGGAAACTCAGTAGTGGCCTTAGGACTGGAAAAGGTCAGTTTTCATTCCAATCCCAAAAAAGGGCAATGCAAAAGAAAATATTTGAGCTATTGTTCAATTTCACTCATTTCACATGCTAGCAAGATTATGCTGAAAATCCTTCAAGCTCGGTTTCATCAGTACATGAACCAAAACCTTCCAGATGTATGCTGCTAAGTCGCTTCAGTCGTGTCCGACTCTGTGCGACCCCACAGATGGCAGCCCACCAGGCTCCCACGTCCCTGGGATTCTCCAGGCAAAAACACTGGAGTGGGTTGCCATTTCCTCCTCCAATGCATGAAAGTGAAAAGTGAAAGTGAAGCCGCTCAGTTGTGTCCGACTCTTCGTGACCCCATGGACTGCAGCCTACCAGGCTCCTCCATCCATGGGATTTTCCAGGCAAGAGTACTGGAGTGGGGTGTCATTGCCTTCTCCTCCAGATGTATAAACTGGATTAAAAAAAAGCAGAGGAACCAGGGATCAAATTGCCAACATTTGCTGGGTCATAGAAAAAGCAAGGGAATTTCAGAAAAAAAAATATATACTTCTGCTTCATTGACTACGATAAAGCCTTTGACTGTGTAGGTAACAACAAACTGTTGAAAATGCTTAAAGAGATGAGAATACCAGACCACTTTACCTACTTCCTGAGAAACCTGTATGTAGGTCAAGAAGCAACAGTTAGAACCAGACATGGAACAACGAACTGGTTCAAAATTGGGAAAGGAGTACATCAAAGCTATATATTGTCACCCTGCTTATGAGTACATCATGTGAAATGTCAGTCTGGATCAATCACAAGCTGGAATCAAGGTTGCCAGAAGAAACACCAACATTCTCAGATATGCAGATGACACCACTCTAATGGCAGAAAGTGAGGAGGAGCTAAAGAGCCTCTTGATGGTGAAAGAGAAGAGTGAAAAAAGCTGGCTTGAAACAACATTCATAAAACTAAGATCATGGCATCCAATCCCATCACTTCATGGCAAATAGAAGGGGGAAAAAGTGGAAGCAGGGACAGACTTTATTTTCTTGGGCTCCAAAATCACTCTGGATGGTGACTACAGCTATGAAGTTAAACCCTTCTCTTCTTTCACACCTCTAGTGTGACAACCAAAAATATCTCTAGACACTGCTGGCTCCTTGGAAGGAAAGCTATGACAAACCTAGACAGCATATTAAAAAGCAGAGACATCACTTTGCCGACAGAGATCCATATAGTCAAACCTCTGGTTTTGCTCATAGTCGTGTGCAGGTGTGAGAGTTGCACCATAAAGAAGGCTGAGTGCTGAAGATTTGACACTTTTGAACTGTGGTGCTGGAGAAGACTCTTGAGAGCCCCTCAGACAGCCAGGAGACCCAACCAGTCCATCCTAAAGGAGATCAACCTTGACTGATGCTGAAGCTGAAGCTCCAATACTTTGGCCACCTGATGCAGTTCACTGAAAAATACCTTGATGCTGGGAAAGATGGAAGACATAGGAGAAGGGGGCAGCCGAGGATGAGATGCTTAGATAGTATCACTGACTTAATGGACATGAATTTGAGCAAACTGGGGAGATAGTGGAGGATGGGGGAGCCTGGTGTGCTACAGTCCATGAGGCTGCAAAGAGTCAGACACGACTTAGTGACTGAACAGCAACAATAGCTGGAGTTGATGCTACTAGCAACTAGTGGTTAGGAGCCAGGGATGCTGCTAAAGATGCTGCAATGCACAGGACGGCCCATCACAACAAAGAATCTTCAGGCCTCAAGCATCAGTAGGGCTCGGGTTGAGATCCTCTGTCTTGGAGGAACTACTTCCCCTGCAGCCTTCTCTAATAGTAAAATCTAATAATAAAATGTCTGTGTTTTCTTATAACAGAAGTTGGAAGTATCTTATCTCATCACTGCTTTCAAACAGTCCCCCACCCACCCCTAAATCCTTAAGGAAAAGTTTAGTTGTGAATTTCTTTTCAGTCTTGACACTCCCTCTCTTTACTGCAGTCATCTACCTATTTGAGCTTCTCTTTCACTGTCCTTCTCTTCAATGTCTTAAATCTTGGTCATTTCTCTCTATCCATCCAACATCCTAGAATCAGTTCCTTGTACTCCTCTCTTTCAAGAATCTTACTCTCCATCCTACCTCAGTCACCTACTCACTTCTAATTGTCATTCACTTTAACTGCAACACTTCCATCATTTCATGCCGTCCATTTTCTGACCACTCCCTCTTTTCAGTTTTTACTATTCCCTCTAGTAGTCTGATTTTCACAAGCTTTTGATCTGATTAGGACAATCAATCTATTGATCCTCACAACTTTTCCTTGTCCCTGGTAAAATCTGATTATCCATTTACCCAGAGCCTACACCTTGCAGTTGGATGTGACTGAAGAAAAGCATTCAGTTATGCTAACTGTTCTGTCTTCAGGCTTATGACCACTAACCTCAAATGGGCCTTTAATGCTACCCAACAATATATTTTCCTGATCTCTTTATTCTCCTCTTGTAGACAACGATTTTATTTCTTTCCTCTTTCTATTTTCAGCTTTATTGAGGTTCAATGGACAAATAAAATCTTAATATATTAAAAGTATACAAAATGATGATTTGATATACATATATACAACTGAGTAACTAACACACACACCCTGTAAAAGGATTCCCACCATGGAATTAATTAACACAACCACTACCTCATATATTGAATTTCTTTTCCCTTGGTGAGAACACTTAAGTTCTACTCTCGGTAAATTTCAACTATAACTTACAATAGTTTTATCAACTTTATTGTTGTTGTTGTTCAGTCGCTAAGTTGTGTCCAACTCTTTGCGATCCCATGGACTGTAGCCTGCCAGGTTTCTCTGTCCATGGGATTTCCCAGGCAAGAATACTGGAGTGGCTTGCCATTTCCTTCTCCAGGGGATCTTCTGCACCCAGGTATCAAACCACATCTCCTGCATTGGGAGGTTATTTACCACTGAGCCACCTAGGAGGCTCATTATCAACTATCAGTTCAGTTCAGTCTCTCAGTCGTGTCCAACTCTTTGCGACCCCATGAATCGCAGCACACCAGGCTTCCCTGTCCATCACCAACTCCCGGAGTTTACTCAAACTCATGTCCATTGAGTCCGTGATGCCATCCAGCCATCTCATCCTCTGTCATTCCCTTCTCCTCCTGCCCCCAATCCCTTCCCAGCATCAGGGTCTTTTCCAATGAGTCAACTCTTCACATGAGGTGGCCAAAGTATTGGAGTTTCAGCTTCAACATCAGTCCTTCCAATGAACACCCAGGATTTCCTTTAGGATGGACTGGTTGGATCTCCTTGCAGTCTAAGGGTCTCTCAAGAGTCTTCTCCAACACCACAGTTCAAAAGCATCAATTTTTTGGCACTCAGCTTTCTTCACAGTCCAACTCTCACATCCATTCATGACCACTGGAACCATAGCCTTGACCAGATGGATCTTTGTTGACAAAGTAATGTCTCTGCTTTTTAATATGCTGTCTAGGTTGGTCATAACTTTCCTTCCAAGGAATAAGTGTCTTTTAATTTCATGGCTGCAATCACCATCTGCAGTGATTTTGGAGCCCAAAAAAATAAAGTCTGACACTGTTTCCACTGTCTCCCCACCTATTTCCCATGAGGTGATGGGACCAGATGCCATGATCTTAGTTTTCTGAATGTTAAGCTTTAAGCCAACTTTTTCACTCTCCTCTTTCACTTTCATCAAGAGGCTCTTTAGTTCTTCACTTTCTGCCATAAGGGTGGTGTCATCTGCATATCTGAGGTTATTGATATTTCTCCTGGCAATCTTGATTCCAGCTTGTGCTTCCTCCAGCCCAGCGTTTCTCATGATGTACTCTGCATATAAGTTAAATAAGCAGGGTGACAATATACAGCCTTGATGTACTCCTTTTCCTATTTGGAACCAGTCTGTTGTTCCATGTCCAGTTCTAACTGTTGCTTCCTGACCTGCATACAGGTTTCTCAAGAGGCAGGTCAGGTGGTCTGGTATTCCTGTCTCTTTCAGAATTTTCCACAGTTTATTGTGATCCACACAGTCGAAGGCTTTGGCGTAGTCAATAAAGCAGAAATTGATGTTTTTCTGGAACTCTCTTGCTTTTTTGATGATCCAGCAGATGTTGGCAATTTGATTTCAGGTTCCTCTGCCTTTTCTAAAACCCAAGTAAGACGGTAGGTGTTGCGAGAGGGCATCAGAGGGCAGACACACTAAAACCATAATCACAGAAAACTAGCCAATCTGATCACAGGACCACAGTCGTGTCTAACTCAATGAAACTAAGCCATGCCGTGTGGGGCCACCCAAGACAGTCGGGTCATGGTGGAGAGGTCTGACAGAATGTGGTCCACTGGAGAAGGGAATGGCAAACCACTTCAGTATTCTTGCCTTGAGAACCCCATGAACAGTATGAACAGTATTATCAACTATAGTCACCATCTAATGCCTTAGGTCTTTAGATCTTATCAATCTCATAACTGAAAGTCTGTACCCTTTATTTTAATTTTAAAATATTTATTTGTCTGCACCAATTCTTAGTTGTAGCATGTGGGATCTAGTTCCCTGACCAGGGATCAAACCCAGGCTCCCTGTATTCAAACCCAGACCACCAGGGAAGTCCCTGAGAGTCTTTTACCAGCCTGTCCCTATTTCCCCACCACCTGGCCCTTGGCAACCACCATTTTGCTCTCTGTTTCTAGGAGTTTAACTTTTTTTTTTAGATTCCACATATAAGTGATATTGTGCTATATGCTCTTTTATCTATCAGAAAACAATAGAATAGGAAAGACTAGAGATTTCTTCAAGAAAATTAAACATACCAAGGAAACATTTCATGCAAAGATGGGCTCAACAAAGGACAGAAATGGTATGGACCTAACAGAAACAGAAGATATTAAGAAGAAGTGGCAAGAATACACAGAAGAACTATACAGAAAAGATCTTCACGACCCAGATAATCATGATGGTGTGATCACTCACCTAGAGCCAGACATCCTGGAATGTGAAGTCAAGTGAGCCTTAGGAAATATCACTATGAACAAGGTGGAGGTGATGGAATTCCAGTTGAGCTATTTCAAATCCTAAAAGATGATGCTATGAAAGTGCTGCACTCAATATGTCAGCAAATCTGGAAAACTCAGCAGTGGCCACAGAACTGGAAAAGGTCAGTTTTCATTCCAATCCCAAAAAAAGGCAATGCCAAAGAATGCTCAAACTACCGCACAATTGCACTCATCTCACACGCTGGTAAATAATGCTCAAAATTCTCCAAGCCAGGCTTCAGCAATACGTGAACCGAGAACTTCCAGATGTTCAAGCTGGTTTTAGAAAAGGCAGAGGAACCAGAGATCAAATTGCCAACATCTGCTGGATCATCAAAAAAGCAAGAGAATTCCAGAAAAACATCTATTTCTGCTTTATTGACTATGCCAAAGCCTTTGACTGTGTGGATCACAATAAACTGTGGAAAATTCTGAAAGAGATGGGAATACCAGACCACCTGACCTGCCTCTTGAGAAACCTGTATGCATGTCAGGAAGCAACAGTTAGAACTGGACATGGAACAACAGACTGGTTCCAAATAGGAAAAGGAGTACGTCAAGGCTGTATATTGTCACCCTGCTTATTTAACTTATATGCAGAGTACATCATGAGAAATGCTGGGCTGGAGGAAGTCACAGGCTGGAATCAAGATTGCCGGGAGAAATATCAATAACCTCAGATATGCAGATGACACCACCCTTATGGCACAAAGTGAAGAAGAACTAAAGAGCCTCTTGATGAAAGTGAAAGAGGAGAGTGAAAAAGTTGGCTTAAAGCTCAACATTCAGAAAACTAAGATCATGGCATCTGGTCCCATCACCTCATGGGAAATAGATGGGGAAACAGTGGAAACAGTGTCAGACTTTATTTTTTTGTGCTCCGAAATCACTGCAGATGGTGATTGCAGCCATGAAATGAAAAGACGCTTACTCCTTGGAAGGAAAGTTATGACCAACCTAGACAGCATATTAAAAAGCAGAGACATTACTTTGTCAACAAAGGTCCATCTAGTCAAGGCTATGGTTTTTCCAGTAGTCATGTATGGATGTGAGAGTTGGACTATAAAGAAAGCTGAGCACTGAAGAATTGATGCTTTTGAACTGTGGTGTTGGAGAAGACTCTTGAGAGTCCCTTATGGACTGCAAGGAGATCCAACCAGTCCATCCTAAAGGAAATCAGTCCTGGGTGTTCATTGGAAGGACTGATGTTGAAGCTGAAACTCCAGTATTTTGGCCACCTGATGCGAAGAGCTGACTCATTTGAAACGACTGAGGGCAGGAGGAGAAGGGGACAACAGAGGATGAGATGGCTGGATGGCATCACTGACACAATGGACATGAGTTTGGGCAAACTCTGGGAGTTGGTGATGGACAGGGAGGCCTGGCATGCTGCGGTTCATGGAGTCACAAAGAGTCAGACAGGACTGAGCAACTGAACTGAACTGATCTGGCTTATTTCACATAGCCTGATAACCTCAAGGTTTACTCATGTTGTTTCAAATTGCAATATTTCCTTCTTTTTAAAGCGCGAATAATATTCTGTTTTATGTATCTATCACATCTTCTTTATCCATTCATCTGTCAGTGAATACTTAGGTTGTTTTCTACTACTACTGTGACTAATGCTGCAATGACCATGGAATATATACCCAGATATGGAATTGCTAAATTGTAAGATAGTTCAGTTTTTTTTTTTTGAGGAAAGTCCATATTGCGTTCTTTAGTGGCTGTACCAGTTTATATCACCAGTAGTGTACCATGGTTCCTTTATTCCACATCCTCACCAAGATTTGTTATTTCTTACCTTTGGATAATAGCTATCCTTACATCTGTGAGGTGATGTCTCATTCCAGTTTTGATTATTTCTCTGATGATTAGTAATATTTAGCATCTCTTCACGTACTTGTTGGCCATTTGTAAGTTTTGGTTTTGAAAAAATGTCTGTCCAGGTCCTTTACCTATTTTTAAATTGAACTATTTGTTTTTTTTTTTCTGCTCTGAATTCCTTGTATATTGTGGATATTAATCCCTTATCAGATACACGCTTTGCAATTTTTTTTCATTCCCTAGGTGCCTTTTCATTCTATTGATTTCTTTTGCTGTGCAGAAGCTTTGTTATCATTTTGCTGAATCAATTTTTGTTAAGTAGGGCCCCAGGGTGACATATGGTTCAATAAATGACCACAAGAGAAACAGACAGAGGAGTTTATTACTCTCAGGTTCTGGAGAAAGTACATAGTGAAATACCTCACAGGGCCATAAGAAGAGATCAAGACAGGGGGTAGGCAGAAAGAATGACAGGAGCTGAGGTATGTGCCTTCATTAGGGTCCAAAGGTGTTTGATGGTTCCCAGATTAAAGATGACTGGTCAAAGAAAAATGAGTAGAATTGTTATAAACTTTATCCGGGGGTGGGGGCCTTATCCACAGTGGAATGCCTTGGGAGTCAAGGGAAACTGTCATAGGGCTGTCGGAGGAGTCATATCAGGAGATTACTTTTGTTTGTGACTTTATGGGTTGTTGGGGGTTCCCAGGTGGCACTAGTGGTAAAGAATCCACCTGCCAATGCAGGAGATATAAGAGATGTGGGTTCAATCCCTGGGTCAGGAAGATCCCCTGGAGGAGGAAATGACACCCCACTCTAGTACTCTCTCTTGGAGCATACATGGACAGAGGAGCCTGGTGATCTACAGTCCATGGTGTCACAAAGAGTTAGATATGACTGAGCATCTGAGTCACATGACTTGTTTTCCAGGGCAGGCACCTGAATGATGGGCTTGTGTCAGTTTGAAGCACCTGCAGGTCATTTGGCCAAACAAAATATATGCCAAGGCAGCAATACCATGGAGTTGTTGTTTAGTTACTAAGTCATGTCCAGCTCTTTTGCGACCCCATGGACTGTAGCCTTCCAGGCTCCTCTAACCATGGGATTTCCCAGGCAAGAATACTGGAGTGGGTTGCCATTCCTTCCTCCAGAGAATCTTCCTGACCCAGGGATCAAACCTGCGTCTCCTGCATTGCAGGTGGACTCTTCACCATTGAGCCACCAGGGAAGCCCAATTCCACGGAGTAGCTCAGCTAAACTCTCAACGATCCATCCTGTGAATTCTCAACATCAGGAATACAATCACCAGCAGATATGATAAAGGACATAGGAATTGTTTTCAGAAGCCATCAAAAAGCACATTTAACCAGGTAAATAATGATGAAATCTATGATGAATAGACTTGCTGCTGTTTGAAATCCAGTCTAGCCATTGTGCTCAGGTGAATAGAGAGAGCCATGAGTACAAATTAGGACCTCAAGGAGTGCAGGAATTTGTTGAAGTATTTTAATTATATTATGCATGATCTGTAAACCTTGACATAGCTTGTGGAATTTGGCCTGTACCTATCCAGACTTGTTAATGTACCGGCAATAAGAGGTGCCTTGTGAAGAACAGACGCCACCCTGTTCTGCCAATAGGAAATCTACCACCAATCAATTATCCATCATCTTTTGTGCTGGTGAGTCATGCTGTTGTTGCATCAGACTCAGAGTATGCTGTAGTGTCTGCCTGTGGTTGGTTAGGGTGGGTGCTAATTCCTGGGTGGTTTTTTATATTTGATCTTGTTGGGCTAGGGTAGAAGCACCTGTTCCTATGGCTGGTGATAGCCAGGCCCAACAGGGTAGAGAAAAGAATGACTCTCTTGGTATACGTGAGCAGACAATTCTCTAGCAGAGAAATACCAATAAGGGAGAAGGTAGCTAGAATATCAAAGGTGATAGTGTTGCAATAACAATAACCATCTATGCAGATTGCTTGCAGATGGAGCAGAGTAAAATTGACTTGATACTGGCCTCCTGACTTAGATTCACAGTAAAGTTTGCATGACATACTATTTATCACTAAGAGGCAATGAGTATACACTGTTGAGGTCCAGCCTTTGGGGTTCCAGGAGAGTTGGTAGAAAATATCACCGTGGAGGGATAATTATTTTGATGCTTACCCACAGGGTACCCTGTTTGGAGTCTAGATTAGGGGTTTGGTTTAGCCCAAATGAGGCTTGTGGTATTTTGGAGGGAATTAGCCCAAGCGGCTGATCAGTAGGAAAAATCGCAGGATAGATAGGTCTACAGGCATCTGTAGGTGTGACCTGTGTGGTGACAAGCCCAGCTACATTTTACTTGCAAGGCCTGGGCTGCTCTCTTGAAGATTTGTATGAATATAGTTTTTTTTTTTAAATTTATGAATATAGTTGTATCAGACCTGGCCCACTTGGTTGTCGTGTGGGCAGGGTTGTGGCACACGGTGTGGAAGGGAGTGGAGATAGCAATTTTATTGTGATGTGGGTGCTGGTGGTCATGGTGGGAATAACAAGAGAAATTGGATCTGTCATGGATACATCGTGTGGAAAGCAAAGGCTATAATCTAGTATAGCAATGAACATAGCCACAACTAACTGTGGGATGTGAGCAGGTCAAAGTGTCTTATTGTGTCCAAGTGCCTTATTGTGGCTGATGTGGTTTAGAACAGAGTTTGGCTTACCACAGAGGTGAAGCAATGTCTAGTGCTGCCGGGGGACTTACAGTTCCGCAAGCATTCTGACACAGAGGCAAGGTTCAGGAGGCCAGCAATTAGCTGTTTTGAAGAAATAGTATTGAATGAGTTCCTCTGGGTTCATCAACTGAAAACATTTTTGCAACTCAGCCTGGAGGTTAATAGTCACCATAGTCTTTTCCCTCCTGGTATGGAAGTGATCTGGGAAGGACAGTCCCAGTGTCTAGTAGTGTTGGAGTATATTGCTTTCTTTGACTTTCAACTTTCTCTTGGGCTGTGGCTTCACTGTCTGAGATGCAGCTGTCTCCAGTGGTGAGTTCTTGGGCTGGGGCCATGTCATCAGAGGGGTTGATGTGCTTGGGGTGGGCAAAGGCCAGCTCAAGGAAGGATCACCTTGTGAGGTAGAGATCCAGGAAGGGCAGGAGTGGCTGGCTGGGGGTAAATTCTGAGTACATATGCTAGAGGCCTGCCTCTGGATGGAACTGCAAGGATGGACTCCACTGCTGGTTGAGAGCATCTCAGTGATCTCCTTCAGGGGGCCCCTTGCAAAACTGTGTGTGATCTCCATGACTGAATTTGGCGTGACTGCCATTCACAATTTATACATATTCTGGGCATATTGATAGGCTAACTGTAGGGCCATTTTGTGGATAGCAGCTTTACCATCCAGAGATCACCCCATTAAAACTGCTAGTAAATTCATTAGTGTACAAATCTGCCAGCCAGAAAAGTTTGATTTGGCTACATTGGGAGGGCCATTCTGCTTGGGATATAAAATTTGCAGCATGGAGGAAGTGACTACATTTAAATAAGGAGGGAGTGACTAAATAAAACACTGCTTCCATGGGAACCATATAAGGTAGAGGGAGGTGAACTCTGGGTCAGAATCCACACCTTTTTGTTTACTCACTTGTTCAGTTGCTAAGTCGTGTCCAACTCTTTGTGACCCTGTGGACTGCAGCACACCAGGCTTTTCTGTCCTTCACTATCTCCTGGAGTTTGCTCAAACTCATGTCCATTGAGTCAGTGATGCCATCCAACCATCTCATCCTCTGTTGCCCCTTCTCCTGCCCTCACTCTTTCCCAGCATCAGGGTCTTTTCCAGTTATTCAGCTCTTCACTTTAGGTGGTCAAAGTGGATCTTTGACCACCTAAAGTGGATCACTTTAGGTGGTATTGGAGCTTCAACTTAAGCATCAGTCCTTCCAATGAATTCAGGGTTGATTTCCTTTAGGATTGACTGGTTTGATCTCCTTGCAGTCCAAGGGACTCTCAAGAGTCTTCTCCAGCACCACAATTTGAAAACATCAATTCTTCAGCGCTCAGCCTTCTTTATGGTCCAACTCTCACATCCATACATGACTACTGGAAAAACCATAGCTTTGACTATATGGACCTTTGTCAGCAAAGTGATGTCTCTGCTTTTTATTTTTATTTTTGTTCTAGAGTTATTTTTTATTTTTTATTGAGCTATAGTTGACATACAATATTAGTTTCAGGTATACAACATGAAGTGAAGTGAAGTGAAGTTGCTCAGTTGTGTCCAACTCTTTGCGACCCCATGGACTATAGCCTACCAGGCTCCTCCATCCATGGGATCTTTCCAGGCAAGAGTACTGGAGTGGGTTGCCATTTCCTTCTCCAATGTCTCTGCTTTTTAATACACTATCTAGATTTGTCATAGCTTTCCTTCCAAGAAGCAAGCATCTTAATTTCATGGCTGCAGTCACCATCCACAGTGATTTTGGAGCCCAAGAAAATAAAATCTGTTACTGTTTCCACTTTTTCCCCATCTATTTGCCATGAAGTAATGGGACCAGATGCCATGATCTTAGTTTTTGAATGTTGAATTTTAAGCCAGCTTTTTTTTTTCCCATTTATTTTTATTAGTTGGGGGCTAATTACTTTACAACATTGCAGTGGCTTTTGTCATATATTGAAATGAATTAGCCATGGATTTACATGTATTCCCCATCCCGGTCCCCCCTCCCACCTCCCTCTCCACCCGATCCCTCTGGGTCTTCCCAGTGCACCAGGCCCGAGCACTTGTCTCATGCATCCAACCTGGGCTGGTGATCTGTTTCACCCTAGATAATATACATGTTTCGATGCTGTTGTCTTGAAACATCCCACCCTCGCCTTCTCCCACAGAGTCCACAAGTCTGTTCTATACATCTGAGTTTCTTTTTCTGTTTTGCATATAGGGTTATCGTTACCATCTTTCTAAATTCCATATATATGTGTTAGTATACTGTAATGGTCTTTATCTTTCTGGCTTACTTCACTCTGTATAATGGGCTCCAGTTTCATCCATCTCATTAGAACTGATTCAAATGAATTCTTTTTAATGGCTGAGTAATATTCCATAGTGTATATGTACCACAGCTTCCTTATCCATTCGTCTGCTGATGGGCATCTAGGTTGCTTCCATGTCCTGGCTATTATAAACAGTGCTGTGATGAACATTGGGGTGCACGTGTCTCTTTCAGATCTGGTTTCCTCGGTGTGTATGCCCAGAAGTGGGATTGCTGGGCCATATGGCAGTTCTATTTCCAGCTTTTTAAGAAATCTCCACACTGTTTTCCATAGTGGCTGTACTAATTTGCATTCCCACCAACAGTGTAAGAGGGTTCCCTTTTCTCCACACCCTCTCCAGCATTTATTGCTTGTAGACTTTTGGATAGCAGCCATCCTGACTGGCATGTAATGGTACCTCATTGTGGTTTTGATTTGCATTTCTGATAATGAGTGATGTTGAGCATCTTTTCATGTGTTTTTTTGCCATCTGTATGTCTTCCTTGGAGAAATGTCTGTTGAGTTCTTTGGCCCATTTTTTGATTGGGTCAGTTATTTTTCTGGAGTTGAGCTGGAGGAGTTGCTTGTATATTTTTGAGATTAATCCTTTGTCTGTTGCTTCGTTTGCTATTATTTTCTCCCAATCTGAGGGCTGTCTTTTCACCTTGCTTATAGTTTCCTTTGCTGTGCAAAAGCTTTTAAGTTTCATTAGGTCCCATTTGTTTATTTTTGCTTTTGTTTCTAAAATTCTGGGATGTGGGTCATAGAGGATCCTGCTGTGATTTATGTCAGAGAGTGTTTTACCTATGTTCTCCTCTAGGAGTTTTATAGTTTCTGGTCTTACATTTAGATCTTTAATCCATTTTGCATTTATTTTTGTGTATGGTGTTAAAAAGTGTTCTAGTTTCATTCTTTTACAGGTGGTTGACCAGTTTTCCCAGCACCACTTGTTAAAGAGGTTGTCTTTTTTCCATTGTATATCCTTGCCTCCTTTGTCGAAGATAAGGTGACCATAGGTTCGTGGATTTATCTCTGGGCTTTCTATCCTGTTCCATTGATCTATATTTCTGTCTTTGTGCCAGTACCATACTGTCTTGATGACTGTGGCTTTGTAGTATAGTCTGAAGTCAGGCAGGTTGATTCTTCCAGTTCCATTCTTCTTTCTCAAGATTGCTTTGGCTATTCGAGGTTTTTTGTATTTCCATACAAATTGTGAAATTATTTGTTCTAGTTCTGTGAAAAATACCGTTGGTAGTTTGATAGGGATTGCATTGAATCTATAGATTGCTTTGGGTAGTATAGCCAACTTTTGACAATATTGATTCTTCCAATCCACGAACATGGTATATTTCTCCATCTGTTTGTGTCCTCTTTGATTTCTTTCATCAGTGATTTATAGTTTTCTATGTATAGGTCTTTTGTTTCTTTAGGTAGATATACTCTTAAGTATTTTATTCTTTTTGTTGCAATGGTGAATGGTATTGTTTCCTTAATTTCTCTTTCTGTTTTCTCATTGTTAGTGTATAGGAATGCAAGAGATTTCTGTGTGTTAATTTTATATCCTGCAACTTTACTGTATTCGTTGATTAGCTCTAGTAATTTTCTGGTAGAGTCTTTAGGGTTTTCTATGTAGAGGATCATGTCATCTGCAAACAGCGAGAGTTTCACTTCTTCTTTTCCTATCTGGATTCCTTTTACTTCTTTTTCTGCCCTGATTGCTGTGGCCAACACTTCCAAAACTATGTTGAATAGTAGTGGTGAGAGTGGGCACCCTTGTCTTGTTCCTGATTTCAGGGGAAATGCTTTCGAATTTTTCACCATTGAGGGTGATGCTTGCTGTGGGTTTGTCATATATAGCTTTTATTATGTTGAGGTACGTTCCTTCTATTCCTGCTTTCTGGAGAGTTTTAATCATAAATGGATGTTGAATTTTGTCAAAGGCTTTTTCTGCATCTATTGAGATAATCATATGGTTTTTATCTTTCAATTTGTTAATGTGGTGTATTACATTGATTTGTGGATATTAAAGAATCCTTGCATTCCTGGGATAAAGCCCACTTGGTCATGGTGTATGATTTTTTTAATATGTTGTTGGATTCTGTTTGCTAGAATTTTGTTAAGGATTTTTGCATCTATGTTCATTAGTGATATTGGCCTGTAGTTTTCTTTTTTTGTGGCATCTTTGTCTGGTTTTGGAATTAGGGTGATGGTGGCCTCATAGAATGAGTTTGGAAGTTTACCTTCTTCTGCAATTTTCTGGAAGAGTTTGAGTAAGATAGGTGTTAGCTCTTCTCTAAATTTTTAGTAGAATTCAGCTGTGAAGCCATCTGGTCCTGGGCTTTTGTTTGCTGGAAGATTTCTGATTACAGTTTCGATTTCCTTGCTTGTGATGGGTTTGTTAAGATCTACCATTTCTTCCTGGTTCAGTTTTGGAAAGTTATACTTCTCTAAGAACTTGTCCATTTCTTCCAAGTTGTCCATTTTATTGGCATAGAGCTGCTGGTAGTAGTCTCTTATGATCCTTTGTATTTCAGTGTTGTCTGTTGTGATCTCTCCAATTTCGTTTCTAATTTTGTTAATTTGGTTCTTCTCCTTTTGTTTCTTAATGAGTCTTGCTAATGGTTTGTCAATTTTATTTTTTCAAAAAACCAGCTTTTAGCTTTGTTGATTTTTGCTATGGTCTCTTTAGTTTCTTTTTGCATTTATTTCTGCCCTAATTTTTAAGATTTCTTTCCTTCTACTAACCCTGGGGTTCTTCATTTCTTCCTTCTCTAGTTGCTTTAGGGGTAGAGTTAGGTTATTTATTTGCCTTTTTTCTTGTTTCTTGAGGTAGGCCTGTAATGCTATGACTCTTCCCCTTAGCACTGCTTTTACAATGTCCCATAGGTTTTGGGTTGTTGTGTTTTCATTTTCATTCATTTCTATGCATATTTTGATTTCTTTTTTTATTTCTTCTATGATTTATTGGTTATTCAGAAGCATGTTGTTTAACCTCCATATGTTTGAATTTTTAATAATTTTTTTCCTGTAATTGAGATCTAATCTTACTGCACTGTGGTCAGAAAAGATGACTGGAATGATTTCAATTTTTTTGAATTTACCAAGACTAGATTTATGTCCCAGGATGTGATCTATTCTGGAGAAGGTTCCGTGTGCACTTGAGAAAAAGGTGAAGTTGATTGTTTTGGGGTGAAACGTCCTATAGATGTCAATTAGGTCTAGCTGGTCCATTGTGTCCTTTAAAGTTTGTGTTTCCTTGTTCATTTTCTGTTTAGTTGATCTATCCATAGTTGTGAGTGGGGTATTAAAGTCTCCTACTATTATTGTGTTACTATTAATTTCCTCTTTCATACTCCTTAGCGTTTGCCTTACATATTGCAGTGTTCCTATGTTGGGTGCATATATATTTATAATTGTTATGTCTTCTTCTTGGATTGATCCTTTGATCATTATGTAGTGTCCATCTTTGTCTCTTTTCACAGCCTTTGTTTGAAAGTCTATTTTATCTGATATGAGTATTGCGACTCCTGCTTTCTTTTGGTCTCCATTTGTGTGGAATATTTTTTTCCAGCCCTTCACTTTTAGTCTGTATGTGTCCCTTGTTTTGAGGTGGGTCTCTTGTAGACAGCATATATAGGGGTCTTGCTTTTGTATCCATTCAGCCAGCCTTTGTCTTTTGGTTGGGGCATTCAACCCATTTACATTTAAGGTAATTATTGATAGGTATGGTCCCATTGCCATTTATTTTGTTGTTTGGGGTTCACGTTTATACCACCTTTCTGTGTTTCCTGTCTAGAGAAGATCCTTTTAGTATTTGTTGAAGAGCTGGTTTGGTGGTGCTGAATTCTCTCAGCTTTTGCTTGTCTGTAAAGCTTTTGAGTTCTCCTTCATATCTGAATGAGATCCTTGCTGGGTAAGTAATCTAGGTTGTAGGTTATTCTCTTTCATTACTTTAAGTATGTCCTGCCCATTCCCTTCTGGCCTGAAGGGTTTCTATTGATAGATCAGCTGTTATCCTTATGGGAATCCCTTTGTGTGTTATTTGTTGTTTCTCCCTTGCTGCTTTTAATATTTGTTCTTTGTGTTTGATCTTTGTTAATTTGATTAATATGTGCCTTGGGGTGTTTCACCTTGGGTTTATCCTGTTTGGGACTCTCTGGGTTTCTTGGACTTGGGTGGCTGTTTCCTTCCCCATTTTAGGGAAGTTTTCAGCTATTATCTCCTCAAATAACTTCTCATGGCCTTTCTTTTTGTCTTCTTCTTCTGGGACTCCTATGATTCGAATGTTGGGGCGTTTCACATTGTCCCAGAGGTCCCTGAGGTTGTCCTCATTTCTTTTGATTCTTTTTTTCTTTTTTCCTCTCTGCTTCATTTATTTCCACCATTTTATCTTCTAACTCACTTATCCTATCTTCTGTCTCTGTTATTCTACTCATGGTTCCCTCCAGAGTGTTTTTTATCTCATTTATTTCATTATTAATTTTTAATTGACTTTTAAAAATTTCTTCTAGGTCCTTGTTAAACATTTCTTGCATCTTCTCAATCTTTGTCTCCAGGCTATTTATTTGTAACTCCATTTTGTTTTCAAGATTTTGGATCATTTTTATTATCATTATTCTAAATTCTTTTTCAGGTAGATTCCCTATTTCCTCCTCTTTTGTTTGACTTGGTGGGCTTTTTTCATGTTCCTTTACCTGTTGGGTATTTCTCTGCCTTTTCATCTTGTTTAGATTGCTGTGTCTGGAGTGGGCTTTCTGTATTCTTGTGGTCTGTGGTTCCTTTTTATTGTGGAGGTTTCACCCAGTGGGTGGGGTTGGATGATTGGTTTGTCAAGGTTTCCTGGTTAGGGAAGCTTGTGTCAGTGTTCTGGTGCGTGGAATTGGATTTCTTCTCTCTGGAGTGCAATGGAGTGTCCAGTAATGAGTTTTGCAATGGGTCTATGTGTTAGGTGTGACTTTGGACAGCCTGTATGTTGACACTCAGGTCTATGTTCCTGTGTTGCTAAAGAATTTGCGTGGTATGTCTTGTACTGGAGCTTATTGGCTCTTGGGTGGTGGTTGGTTTTGGTGTAGGTATGGAGGCTTTTGGATGGTCTCTTATTCCTTAATGTTCCATGTAGTCAGGAGTTTTCTGGTTTTCTCAGGTTATGGGCTTAAGTCTCCTGCCTCTGGATTTCAGTTTTATTCTTCCAATAGTCTCAAGACTTCTCCAGCTATACAGCACTGATAATAAAACTTCTAGGTTAATGGTGAAAAGATTCTCCACTGTGAGAGACAACCAGAGAGGTTCACAGAGTTACATGAAGAATAGGAGAGGGAGGAAGGAGATAGAGGTGAGCAGGAGGAGAAAAAGGGGACTCAAGAGGAGAGAGACAGATCTATGCAGTTATCTGTTCCCAAAGTGTTCTCCGTAGCCCAGACACCCACAAAGATTCACAGAATTGGATTGGGAAGAGAAGGGGAAAGGAGGAAATAGAGGTGTTCTGAGGTAGAAAACAGAGAGTCAAAAGTGGGAGAGTAATCACCACACTCCTGAACAGAAATGGGAACTGAATATTGGATTCTTAAATGTCCAAAATTTATATCACATACTGAAAAACAAAGATTAAAAATCTAGTGTAGAGGTTAGACTCTTTGAAATACAATGTTTAAAAACAAAAACAAAAAAAATTTAGAAATGTATATGAAGTTCGGTTTAAAAATAGGGTTTCTCTCTCTCTCTCTCTCTTTTTTTTTTTTTTTGGGAAGGTTATAGTGAAATGGAAATGAAAATTAAGGAATAATAGAGGAGTATTATAGGACTTTAAAAGGAAATAGGAGAGAAAAACAAGAAAAAAAAAGAAAACAAAATTTTTTTTCCCTAATTAAAAAAATCGTAAAAATATATGAAAATGAAATTTGAGGAGTAATGGGGGAGTAATAGGGAATTTTAAAAAGAAAATAAAAGAGAAAAAATAAAAAATAAAAAAAAAGGAAAAAAAAATTTTTTTTAAATTAAAAAAATATATACATATATATCTAGGAATTTCTCTGGAGTTGTTGCGGTCAGTGTAGGTTCAGTTCAATTTCAGATAGCTCCTCTTTCCAGCTTACACTTCTCGATATCTATAGGCCCCTTCCGGTGTAGTCGTTGTTACCTTCAGGGATTTTAATCTGTTGCACAGGTCCTTTCTGAAGCGGTTCCCTTTGTTTATTTGGCTTCCGCCCTGACACAGGCGGGTGGAGGTGATCTCTTATTTAGGTTCGCTAGTTCAGTTCAGTCCTGCTACGGGGAGAGCAGGGCGCTGCAGACAGATACCGCTCTGTGTGGATAGCGCTCACCGTGTTCCGGCCACACTGGGTTTGCCCCGCTCACGGGTGTCAGTGCTTTCCCCGTCTACACTGCTCAGGCTCCCGGCTGCTCTATATGGAGCGGGCCCTGCGTTGAGTGTGGTTCCAGTTTTCGGGTACTCCACAAAAGCGCGGATTCGGTTGCACCTGCGTTTTGTGCCTTCCCCGGCCTGAGTGGTTCAGGCAGCCAGAGGCTTGGGCGCAATCTCCCCGGGTACGGCGCGCTTTTTCCCTCCGCGGCCCCAGCGCGCGCCGCCAGTCAGGTCTCAGGAAGTCTTTAGATAGGAACCGGGGGCCTGTTTGCAGTGTGGGAGGGGGTGGCTTCTCAGGGGCTGAGTTTGCCCTTTTCCCCTCCCCCCTGCCTCCTACCTCCAGCGGGGATGGGCCGGCTCTTCTCTGGAGTTTCTCAGTCCCTTTGTTTTGCGAACCGCCGGCAGTGTGTTCGGGCCGGTTAATTTTGTCCCTTGCTACCCCACAGTTTAAAAAAGCTTCCTCCAATTGCTCTCAGGGTCTTCGGGCCGGTCCTTACCCTAAGTAATGCCGCCCGCTCCTCTCTGTTCCGCCCCCGCTTGTTGCTGGCGGGTGCGGGCATCTGGGGTACTTTTCTGCTGGGAGTTGCTTTTAGGCACGTAATCTGTGGGCCTTGTTTAATTTTTCCTCCCAGTTAGATTGCCGAAAACTTCCCCCAGTCCCACCAGTGCGAGGGTTTCCTGGTGATTGGAAACTTCCTCTATTAAGACTCCCTTCCCGGGATGGGTCTCCGTCCGTAGCTCTTTTGACTCCCTTTTTATCTTTTATATTTTGTCCTACCTCCCTTCGAAGACAATGGGCTGCTTTTCTGGGCGCCTGATGTCCTCTGCTAGCGATCAGAAGTTGTTTTGTGAAATTTGCTCAGCGTTCAAATGTTCTTTCGATGAATTTGTAGGAGAGAAAGTGGTCTCCCCGTCCTATTCCTCTGTCATCTTGGCTCCTCTTAATGTTCTTAAGCCAGCTTTTTCACTCTCCTCTTTCACCTTCATCAAGAGGCTCTTTAGCTCCTCTTTGCTTTCTGCTGTAAGGGTGGTGTCATCTGCATATCTGAGATTGTTGATATTTCTCCCGGCAACCTTGATTCCAGCTTGTGATTCATCCAGCCTGGCATTTTGCATGATGTACTCTGCATATAAGTTGTAGCCCTTCTTTAACAGGGCCTGCCAGCATCTGGCACTCAGTCATCCAGTAATGCAGTTGTACACCTGACTGGTTTTGCCTCGGCTCATCTCCTGAGACAGTGTTAGGACCTAGGGGTGTACTCACTATACTATGACACAGGCTGTGGGCACTAAGAGTAACAGCCACAATGAAGGAGAGCATTTGCATTTGACTAGATTGAAGGGCCTGCTTCTGGTGAGCAATCTGGATACTGACCAAAGGCTGACTGTACTTGTTTTGGAGCAAGAGTTGTTTACCTCTTCCTTTAATGTGGGATAGGGACCTGCCGTAAATGAACTGACAGCACAATAGATTCAAGAGTTTCCATTTGGATTTCATTTCCAAATGTGACTGGCATCCACTAGGAGGGCCTCTGTTCCTGTCTCTGAGATCCATGCAGTTTTGCTAGTGGGTCCTGTAGTTATTGTTTCAATCTTCTGCAAAATTTTTGCTGAATTTGGTTTAGTTAATCAGCCTTTATAACTAGAATAGTGAGACAAAGAATATGGCCCTAGCTCCCAGGCTGATACCGGACCATTGTCTGGGCCAACAAAATCTGTATAATCATGATCTGCACACCATTTGGTAGGAATTTGTCCCCTTGGGTAAAATTGCACAATCTGCCCTCGATTGGGTTACCAGCATGTGAAAGATGAAATGATAGAAGCATTAAAATGGTAAAGTGAAAGTCGCTCAGTCATGTCCGACTCGTGACCTCTTGGACTGTAGCCTGCCAGGCTCCTCTGTCCATAGAGTTCTCCAGAGCAGAATACTGGAGTGAGTAGCCATTCCCTCCTCCAGGGGATCTTTCCAACTCAGGGATTGAACCCAGGCCTCCTGCATTGCAGGCAGATTAGATTCTTTAAAATGGTAAGGGGAGCATTCATCTGGTGAACACATGTGAATGGTATCCTCTCTGATGTCAGAGGAGAGGGATTCCCTGTGAATACTTAGGAAGGGAGTCTTTGAAGAAGACTGGTAGTTGATGTCAAGCCGTTGGAGACCTGGGCTCTGGGACTTAGGCTGTATTAGAGCCTGGGGTAAAATTTTCGGCCATTTGGGGACCATTTGTTGTTATGAAGCTTGCGGACCATGTCTTTGAGTAGGTCATGTGTCTTGCAGTAAGTGCAGCCTTCTGGGGCTGGTGAACCAGGTGGAAATTCCCCAAGGTTCTATGTTCTAGAGTCCAGAACTGAACAACTGGGAGATGATATGGATACCTTGATCTGAATTTATGGATGTCTGGTGGGCCACAGGGGATGAGCACATACCTGGTTAAGAAGATTACATGATAGGAATCTACCAGTAGGTGTTCCATGAAGGTATAGGTGATGGCGGTTCTGTACTCATGATTCCAGCAGAGAACAGCAGCAACCTGATAAAATCAATTTGCCTTTGTGAGTAGGGTCTGTCGTCCAGGGGTTCATGACCCCCTGTGGGAGCCTTCCAAAGTTTTGTTTTAGAGAAAAGATGTCTATTATCAACCACCACTTTGGCTTTTGAACCGTGGTGTTGGAGAAGACTCTTCAGAGTCCCTTGGACATTAAGGAGATCCAACCAGTCCATCCTAAAGGAAATCAGTCCTGAATAGTCATTGGAAGGACTGATGCTGAAGCTGAAACTCCAATACTTTGGCCATCTGATGTGAAGAACTGACTCATTGGAAAAGACCCTGATGCTGGGAAAGATTGAGGGTGGGAGGAGAAGGGGATGACAGAGGATGAGATAGTTGGATGGCATCACCGACTCCATGGACATGAGTTTGAGTAAACTCCGGGAGTTGGTGATGGACAGGGAGGCCTGGTGTGCTGCGGTCCATGGGGTGCAAAGAGACATGACTGAGCAACTGAACTTGGCTAGAATTAGGGTAAGGGTTTAAACTGTGTGGATCTACTTATGCATGGATTTTTTTTCAGTTGATACAGTACTACACCACCCATGGTTGTTTGAAGTCACAGATGTGGAGGGATGACTGTAAATTTATAGGTGGATTTTTAACTCTGTGGGGGTCAGCACCCCAGCTCCTGTGTTGTTGAAGGATCAACTGTATATGCCCATCAGTGAGTGCTGTCGCTCCCCTAAGGCCTGATGGAATACAGACTTACTCTGTCAGTGGATATGACATCTTTGGAGGAATTCTTGTGTCTGGGACTGTGCCTGATATTTTGGGAAATGGCTTATTGGGGGCCTTGGAACAGGTGTAATTTGGATAGAGAGTGGCAGTATTGTTATAATTTGCTTCTTGTTTTCTGGCTTGTTCAGGCAAAGACATGAGTGACCATATTCAGCATGATCATCTCTTAATGAGTGGAGGCACCCAGACAGGCTTTCCCTGAATCAAGAAATTATCCCTTTGCTATTGTCCAGACCAGGCAGTGAGCCTGTTGAATACTGCCCAGGAGCCAGTTAAAAGTGTATACCCTTGGAAGTCTCATTTTCATGGTGTATTGTAGAGTCAGGCATACTGTCACCAACTCCACCAGATGGGCTGAGCCAGGAGAGCACTTCTGGACTAGGGAGATGCCACTAGCAGGATGACAGGCTGTGACCTTTTAGTGGGCTGTGTTGTATACAGTGGTGGCGCTGCCATCAGTGAAGATCACCCACTCCCTTTCCATGTCAGATAGTTCTATCCCAAGGGGCTCTCCAAAGTGTTAGAGAGGCTGGCAGAGGGTGCCACTAGTTGCACCTCAATGTCAGTGGGCAAGGGGCTGAGCATGTAGGAAGCCACGGCCTCCTGTAATTTGGAAATGCCCTGGACATCAGGTTTAAGTCTTCCCTGAAGGTACCATTCCATTTTAACAGGGAGGCTTCAGTGGCCATGCTGAGCTGCCTTTGTATTGAATTTCCAACCCAAGGCAGCATGGGGACTTGTATGTAAAGCTGTGAGATTATTAATGCTACTGTCTCTAAAAAGGCCCAGTAGACTCCCACAATGTTGTGCTTGAGTGTTTATGTAACCAGATGCAGTTTGGGGCAGACGTTTGGTCCGGAACTCCATGGACAGTTACGTAGAGCTATACTCAGTCTAGAGACTTTGAGGTATTCATAGTGGTTTGACTTGGCGGTCTGAGCCTGGAGGGGACTGAGGGCAGGGCCTGATGCATGTCTTGTTGGACCAGCCAACATGCAGTTTGTTGAGGTTCTCCCCAGTTGAAAAAAGCTAGTTGTTGTTTTTTTTTAAAGCTAGTTTTTACACAGAGCTTCTATCACTGGAAGACAAAACACAATTTCCATGAACATCTTCTGCCTCTGTTTGAGTCTCCCACTGGTAATAGCAATGATGAAAAGAAAAAGCAAAAAAAGAAAAAGAAAAGAAAAAGCACTAAAGGAACACAATTTATCTGGACCTGCCAAACTCCTGCGTTCCATTGTGCCTTGCCTTAACTTTACACAGCAGCAACCATACCAAGAATAAAAATGCCAGTTCCTCCGTTATCAAGAACCGGTGCCTGGTCAATTTAATGCAGCATTTGCCTACAGAGAAGCAAAGGTACTAAAAAGCATGTTTGTTGGTGACCAGATCACTACATGTCATTTCACTAACTATGGAAAATCATCACAACAATCACAAACAAAAAAAAGCAAAAGCTAGTTTTCATGAAACAGCATGAAGTAAGTAGAGTGGATAAGTGTGGAATGTTTTGTCTCCCAAAGGTAAAGAGAACTTGTGTGTGCTCTGCCTGCAGTAAAGTAGTGGGAGGCTTGATTGTGAGAAGTTGATATTTTACAGTCAGAGGAATATTTTGGCCCTCAGCTGACCGACCACATCATGTCAAGAAACTTGAAGTGGTCAGTTCTTGGATTTTATGTGGGTCAAGGGCCCATCTTCTCAGCTGTAAGTGTTGCATCACTAGGTATGTCTCCCGAGATGGCATCCGCAGAGGCCCCCTCTAGTAGACTATCGTCTGCAGTGGTCCCCACCCTTTTTGGCACCAGGTACGGATTTCGTGGAAGACAGTTTTCCCATGGATCGGGGTGAGGGGATGGTTTCAGAATGATTCAGGCACATTAAGTTTATTGTGCACTGTATTTCTAATCTAATGCCACTGCAGATCTGACAGGAGGTGCTGGTCTGCAGCCTGGAGTTTAGGGACCTCTGATCTATGGGATGTTAGGGCAGCAGTGGGTTGGTTTAAACAAATGTAGATCTTGTCTGCATAGGTTACATAGTGGCAAGCTTATTCAGATAATCCATGGGCAGCTGAGTAAATGTCTACAGGGGACCCTGACTGAAAGCAAATTGAGGCTGTGGGACCAGGTTAAATATGTTGATTAAGTCTAGGATAGCAAAGGAGAGACCCTGAGTCCTTTGGCTGTTATATCATTACTATAATATTGGCAATGAGAGCCTTAGTGGCGGGAATCTGTGCATTTAAGTGTTGATAGTCAGTTGTTAATCTCCTTTCATTGGTTGCCAATTTTAACACTGGCCAGATATGGTTGTTTATCACAGGGTGAGATGGTGGGCCTAGTGACCCCAGGCATGTGTGCTAAGTTACTTCAGTTTTGTCCATCTCTGTGTGACCCTATGGTCTGTAGCTTGCCAGGCTCCTCTGTCTATGGGATTCTCCAGGCAAGAATACTGGTGCCGGTTACCATGCCCTCCTCCAGGGGATCTTCCCAACTCAGGGACTGAACCTACGTCTCTTACGTCTTCTGCATTAGCAGGCGGGTTCTTTACCACTGGCACCATGACCCCAGGGCCAAGCATATTTCTAATGATGAGCCAAAGGTCCTCTGCACCTTGCTTCAGCCTGTATTGTAGTGTATTAACTATTTTCACTGGCGGAGTCAACTAGATAAGTCCCCTTTTGGCAGCTCCCATGACAAAGGCCAGCAGTTTGGGTTTCATCCTCCAGGTGAGTCCCTGAGTGAGGACATCCATACCTATAATAGGAAAAGAGAGAGCCAGGGTGAGAACCACCTGCAGCTGTTTTGAGAAATATGATGCCAATAGACACATCTAGCTTAATTTGTATTCTTTATAGTTTTACCGGCTATGCCTTCTAGGCTGTGTGAAGTTCACTTGGGAAATTTAGAAGGGTTACCCAGGGTTACCGTGGTTTAGACTCCTCTGTCTATTAGTCAGAAACATTTATAGTAGACCACTAGATCCTGTGCTACCATGTACCAGAGGTGACCCCACGATATCCCAGAGGGTCAGAGGATGAAGTGTGACAGCATCAAGGTGTGCAGAGACAGAGGGACTTGGCTCCAGCTGCACTTGCCTTTGCAAGGAGCCCTGACTTGTCCTGCAATGGTGCCCCTGTTGTACTGGCCAACGATCAGAGTCCTGGGGCCATCCACAAACATGGGGGTCTGTGAAGGCGAGTCTCCTTCTCTTCTTGCTAAGGTCACTGCCCCACACCTCGAGGAGCTCACACTTGACCTGGAGTTGCCATTAATACAATGTGACCTTGTGAAAATCTTAACCAATTCTCCTGACAGCAGTTGTGTCTGTGCGTACAGTCAGGAATTATACCCTCAATCTAATACCCACTGGGGAAGTTTACCCACCGTGGGGCATTAATAGGAGGAAAACACATCTGATGCACTTTAAACCAGCTCCAGTGAGTAATGTTTTGAGGTTTGGGAAGACTCTAGTTGCTTCTTTTGGAGTTTACACTCTGGGATGGGAAGCAGCGGTACCCTCCACCTAGGCAGTATGCTGAAGCATGAAGAAGCAGAAAACATGTGGCCTCCCAAGGACCTGTGAGTAATAAACTTCTCTGCCTCAGTTTTTCTTTTGTTGAACCACAGCTCACAAGGGCTGTGGTTCTTAACAAATGCTGATTTAACAAAACCATAACAATTTCATCACGGACAGGATGGTAGAGCTGTGCTCGCAATTGACCACAGAGAGTGTCTTTTGCTGCAGTGCAGCTGACTGGCTCTCCCTGGTGGGAAATTCTATCTGGGAGGAGTTCAGTCTGCGGGTCTTTGTTTTCTGCTTCTTTGCAGAAACAGAGCTGTGGTTTAAATCCAATGTTTCCTTTTTGGTTTTCTGTCTGAATGATCTATCCATTGTGGAAGGTGGAGTACTGAAGTGAAGTGAAGTCACTCAGTCGTGTCCGACTCTTTGCGATCCCATGGACTGTAGCCCGCCAGGCTCCTCCATCTATGGGATTTTCCAGGCAAGAATACTGGAGTGGGTTGCCATTTCCTTCTCCAGGGAGTATTGAAGTCTCCTACTATTATTGTGTTGATGTCTGTCTCACCCTTCAGGTCTGTTAATGTTTGTTTTATATATTTAGGTGTTCTGATATTAGATGCATAAATATTTTCAATTGCTTCTTTTTGAGGGTTCGACCCCTATTATTGTACAATGGTCTTATTCAGCTTTTCTTTTAGTTTTTGATTTAAAGTCTGTTTTAAATTTTAGCTATCCCTGTTTGCTTTTGATTTCCATTTGCATGGAATAAATGCCTTTTTCCATCCCTTCGCTCTCATTCTATATGTCCAATCAGCCTGGCCTGAGCTCCTGGTTGCTTCTCAAACCTTTGTGATTGTCCAAGCCGCCGTTTTTTTCTTAGTGGTTCCCAATAGTTAAGGGCGTGTCAAGACCTGAGAGTGTCCCAAAGGGAAGGATGACAGTTAACTCCTGGATGCAGGCTAATTAGAAGCTGGGCCCCCAGGCAGCAGCTGTGAAAAGATAGAGTTAAACCCTTTCCAAGAAGAAACTGAGGGATAGGCATTTTTGCCTGTTCCCTCTGCGCTGAGCCTGGGTGTATTAGCTGCAGGGGGTGGCGACGGGGGGGGGGGGGCGGCGGGGGGGGGGGGGCGAGGAGACTCCTGCACCTGCTTAAAAACTGCTTCTGTCTGCTGTAGTCTTGTGGCGCTTTGAATGCAAGTTCCTTTGACTGTCAGAGCTAAGTCACTTGGGGCCTGTCCCCCTTATAGAAGCCTTAAAAGTTGGGGCACATATGACCCAGCAATCCCACTTCTGGGCATACACACCGAGGAAACCAGATCTGAAAGAGACACGTGTACCCCAGTGTTCATCGCAGCACTGTTTATAATAGCCAGGACATGGAAGCAACCTAGATGCCCATCAGCAGACGAATGGATAAGGAAGCTGTGATACATATACACTATGGAATATTACTCAGTCATTAAAAAGAATTCATTTGAATCAGTTCTAATGAGATGGATGAAACTGGAGCCCATTATACAGAGCGAAGTAAGCCAGAAAGATAAAGACCATTACAGTATACTAACACATATATATGGAATTTAGAAAGATGGTAACGATAATCCTATATGCAAAACAGAAAAAGAGACACAGATGTACAGAACAGACTTTTGGACTCTGTGGGAGAAGGCGAGGGTGGGATGTTTCAAGAGAACAGCATCGAAACATGTATATTATCTAGGGTGAAACAGATCACCAGCCCAGGTTGGGTGCATGAGACAAGTGCTCGGGCCTGGTGCACTGGGAAGACCCAGAGGGATTGGGTGGAGAGGGAGGTGGGAGGGGGGACTGGGATGGGGAATACATGTAAATCCATGGCTAATTCATTTCAATGTATGACAAAAACCACTGTAATGATGTAAAGTAATTAGCCTCCAACTAATAAAAATAAATGAAAAAAAAAAAAAAAAGAATTTCATGAGGAAAAAAAAAAAAAAGTTGGGGCACTACATGTGTGATCCAAACTCTTTGCTATTCAGGGAGAACCAATCTTAATGAAATGGAGCTGGGGATTCCGTCCCCATAGTGTGGTGCTGCGCCAGGGTAGGGGTTTATGGTGAGAGTGTGTCTCAGCTTTTCCTCTCCATTTTGATGTGTTTTCTCATGGTCTGACGTGCAGGTGTCACTCAGCTAGTTTCTGGATTTCTCTCAGAGGGAATTGCTCTGCGTGGAGCTGTGTGTCAGGTGTATCCACAGGAGGAGGGAAGTTCAGGAGCCTCTTGGGTCACCCTCTTGCCCCTGCTTCCTCCTTTCTTTTGAAATTCAAAACTGGTGCTTCTTAAACTCACTTGCTCCCTATGTCCTAGGAAAACAAGAGTTTTTCATTATTGCAGCTGCTCACCCTTCATACCTGCTATGATTCTTCGCTTCTGTTACTAAGAAGGAATCATCTGTACTTTTAAGTAGGGCTAACTCATACAGCAGTGGGGCGCTGGAGGGTGCTCACATAGGCTTACAAGGGTTGGTTGTTAACATTTCTGGGATATTGTGAGCTGGTCCTATTATGGAAATCAGCAAATGCTACAAATTGATGTTCTTCTCCCGCTTCCCAGGTGTGGAAGCATGAACTCCTTGCCTACTTATGCAATACCTTAATACCTTAAGCAATATGAATAATGTTATTTTTCTCATTTAAAATTTTTTGTAAAATTTGTCTTTTATGGTATTTGTCGTTGTTCAGTCACTAAGTCGTATCTGACTCTTTGTGACTCCATGGACTGCAGCATGCCAGACTTCCCTGTCCTTCACTATCTTCCAGAGTTTGCTCAAATTCATATTGATTGAGTTGATTGTGCTATCTAACCATCTCATCCTCTGCCACCCCCTTCTTCCTTTTGCCTTCAATCTATGTTTTCTGATAAAATGTTTCCCTCCACAACATTATGTTTATGAGATGCATTCAGGTTGATATGTGTAACATTAGTTCGTTAATTTTTATTGTTCTGCCACACTCCACAAGAACATGAGTACCACAAAGGCACAGATTTTCATAAGTTTTTGTTTTTGTTTTTTTTTAGATTTTCATCAGTTTTATTCTCTGCTATACTCCTAGAACTTGAAACAGTGGCTGGTACAAAGCAGGTTTGGTACATATTTATTTGATGGAATGAGTGGGGTGTGCCTGAAATTCTGCCTCTGCTGTTCTCTAAGTTAATATGTTGCTCAGCTATTTGAGAGCTTAGTAGATCTTCCCCCCCCCCCATTTATTTTTATTAGTTGGAGGCTAATTACTTTACATCATTGCAGTGGTTTTTGTCATACATTGACATGAATCAGCCATGGATTTACATGTGTTCCCCATCCCGATCCCCCCTCCCACCTCCCTCTCCACCCAATTCCTCTGGGTCTTCCCAGTGCACCAGGCCCAAGCACTTGTCTCATGCATCCAACCTGGGCTGGTGATCTGTTTCACCCTAGATAATATACATGTTTCGATGCTGTTCTCTCAAAACATCCCACCCTCGCCTTCTCCCACAGAGTCCAAAAGTCTGTTCTGTACATCTGTGTCTCTTTTTCTGTCTTGCATATAGGATTATCGTTACCATCTTTCTAAATTCCATGTATATGCATCAGTATACTATATTGGTCTTTATCTTTCTGGCTTACTTCACTCTGTATAATGGGCTCCAGTTTCATCCATCTCATTAGAACTGATTCAAATGAATTCTTTTTAATGGCTGAGTAATATTCCATAGTGTATATGTATCACAGCTTCCTTATCCATTCGTCTGCTGATGGGCATATAGGTTGCTTCCATGTCCTGGCTATTATAAACAGTGCTGCGATGAACATTGGGGTGCACGTGTCTCTTTCAGATCTGGTTTCCTCGGTGTGTATGCCCAGAAGTGGGATTGCTGGGTCATATGGCAGTTCTATTTCCAGTTTTTAAAGAAATCTCCACACTGTTCTCCATAGCAGCTATACTATTTTGCATTCCCACCAACAGTGTAAGAGGGTTCCCTTTTCTCCACACCCTCTCCAGCATTTATTGCTTGTAGACTTTTGGATAGCAGCCATCCTGACTGGTGTGTAATGGTACCTCATTGTGGTTTTGATTTGCATTTCTCTGATAATGAGTGATGTTGAGCATCTTTTCATGTGTTTTGTTAGCCATCTGTATGTCTTCTTTGGAGAAATGTCTGTTTAGTTCTTTGGCCCATTTTTTGATTGGGTCATTTATTTTTCTGGAATTTAGCTGCAGGAGTTGCATTAATCCTCCAAACTCATTCTATGAGGCCACCATCACCCTAATTCCAAAACCAGACAAAGATGCCACAAAAAAAGAAAACTACAGGCCAATATCACTGATGAACATAGATGCAAAAATCCTTAACAAAATTCTAGCAAACAGAATCCCACAACATATTAAAAAAATCATACATCATGACCAAGTGGGCTTTATCCCAGGAATGCAAGGATTCTTTAATATCCGCAAATCAATCAATGTAATACACCACATTAACAAATTGAAAGATAAAAACCACATGATTATCTCAATAGATGCAGAAAAAGCCTTTGACAAAATTCAACATCCATTTATGATTAAAACTCTCCAGAAAGCAGGAATAGAAGGAACATCCCTCAACATAATAAAAGCTATATATGACAAACCCACAGCAAGCATTACCCTCAATGGTGAAAAATTGAAAGCATTTCCCCTAAAATCAGGAACAAGACAAGAGAGCTTAGTAGATTTTAATATACCGACTCACTTGAATTTTTCAAGAATTCATTTTGCGTATCCTTTACCACCAGAAGAGGGCAGGCTTAGAGGAAAGACTAGGTGAGAGATGGCAGTTAGTCATAAACGCGGGACCCGAGCTGCTTTGGAGCGTCAAAGCCACCAGGTGGCAGTATGAGCATGCTGGAAAATCACGGTCAGGGATTTGGGATACTGGGGTCTATAAATGCAGTTGGGTACACCAAACACACATATTTCCTTTTTTTTTCCTTTTGGTCAACTCATCTTTTATTAACATTAGCCTTCTGCAGCTTTATATAAGTTGTTGCTTTATATTTTACCTTACACTCGACAATACTAATTTTGAAACATTGGAACAGAGCAAAGCAGATTAAAAAAATATTTTTTTCATTGAGATAAAATTCACATAACATAGAGATCAGCATTTAAACTATTTTAAAGTGCACAGTTTCAGTGAGTTTTAGGATACTTACAAAGTTATGCAACCATCATTACTATCTAATTCCAAAATATCTGTATCATCCTCCAAAGAAACTACCCTGTACCCATTAAATAGTCACTTCCCATTCTCCCCTCCCTTCATTCTCTGACAACCATTTATCTATTTTCTGTCTCTATGGATTTACCTACCTTGGGCATTTCATATAAATGGGATTGTTCAATATACAGCACAAGTTTTTAATGGCACGATTTATCTCTAAAGTCAAAATAAGGCAATGTTCCCATAAAAAAGAATGAAATATTGTCATTTGTAGCAACATGGATGGACCTGAGTCCATACTGAGTGAAGTAAGTCAGACAGAGAAAGACAAGTACCATGTACCATATCGCTTATATGTAGAATCTTAAATAAAAAGAGTACAAAAAACTTTTTTATAAAACAGAAATAGAGTCACAGATGTAGAAAACAAACATAATTACAAACAGGGGAAAGGATGAGGAGGGATAAATTGGGAGTTTGAAATTGACGTATACACACTACTACATATGAAATAGATAACTCATTTCTAAATAGATAACTAACCTATATATAGCATAGGGAAATCTTTCCAATACTCTAATGACTGATATGGGGAAAGAATCTAAAAAAGAGTGGATATATGTATATGTAGATGTCCCAGCTGGCGCTAGTGGTAAAGAACCCACCTGCCAGTACAGGAGACATAAGAGACACAGTTTGATTCCAGGGTCGGGAAGATCCCCTGGAGAAGAGCATGGCAACCCACTCCAGTATTCTTGCCTAGAGAATCCCATGGACAGAGGAGCCTGGTGGGCTGTGGTCCATAGGGTCACAAAGACTAGACACAACTGAAGTGACTTAGCATGCATGTATGCATATGTATATGTATAACTGATTCACTTTGCCGTACACCTGAAACTAACACAACGCTGTGAATCAACTATACGCCAATAAAAATAAGGGTATGTTCCATCTAAAATATCCAAGCTATATCCAGGATGAAAAAAAACATACAGTTTTGGAACAATTAGTAACTCTAACTTGCCTTAATACTTCATAACAAGAGTGTTAAGAACTACCCAAATTGGGGTTGCCTGCCCTCTTGAGGATGAACACATCTCTTGATTGCCATGAGGTTCTCTATTATTAGTTGATTGCCAGGAGACAGAGACTAAAGGATGAAAGCAGCACAGACTAATTAGCAGGGTCCGTGTCCCTTTAATTCCTCAGCAAATAAAAAGCAAACCGATTTCTAGACATTACCCATCAAGTACTTCGATTCCTGCTGAAGACAAGAATTCTTTCCTAGTTTCCAAGGCTCTGGGTCTGGAACTGGCTGTAAGTGGTCCCTGATGAAAATTTTGCCTGCAGCCCACAGCCCACAGCCCACAGCCCATAGCCCACAGCCTGGGTACCTATGGGAACAGCTGAGCTATTAACAGCCAAAGTTGAAGGGAGTGGGGAGAGGACTTTGTCTTCCTTGTGTAACTTTCCCAAGGGTAGAATTTTAAGTTCATGGTAACCTTCTATCACATAACTTTCTTCATCTTATTTAGGATACACAGAACATGGATTCTGTCAATGTATTTTTACAGGCAATGATATCAAGAATGGGAGTAAATAAAATTTCTTACTCAAGGGGATATATAAGCAAGGGGGGTTAAAGATGCTTCGGATTCTCTCACAATGCAGAATAGCAGTTCTTCAGTTTGGAAAGGGCACAGGTCATCACTGGCTGTTAGTCACCCTGCTGCCCATGAAAAAGAAAATCATTGCAGGGAATTCCTCGTGGTCCAGGGGTTAGGACTCCAAACTCTCACTGCCGTGGGCCTGGGTTCAATCGCTGGTCTAAACTAAAACTCCACAAGTTGCGTGGTGCAGCTAAAAAGAAAAAAGAAAATCATTACACGTAGGTGTGATGAGTGTCAGGCCCAAGAGGGTTTTTCTGAGCAACTGCCATAGCACTGAGTTAACATCTTCACTAATTACAAACTCAGAAATATGCAAGTGCTTTAAAAATAGAAATCGACTGAAGTGAAAGGGACATTAATGTAGGGAAAAGAGACTCTAATAAGCTGTGAATTTTTATAACAATAGGACTATCTAGCTCTATCTTGAAAATTACAAAAATTTTAGATTATAAAAAGTTCAAAGAAAGACAAGCATAAATCTATGGAATGAGATTTTCATTCATTTATTATCATTCACTAAACATTTATTTGGCTTGTGTTCTGCTAGATGTACCTTGATCAAGAGGATTGAGTTGCCCTCAAATATCCAATTCTGATAATTTTAGATGATCCTAATGAAGAGGAAAAGGGGCTTCCCCTGTGGCTCAGTGGTAAAGAATCCACTTGCCAATGCAGGAGATGCAGGTTCGATCCCTGGGTCAGGAAGGTCCCCTGGAGGAGGAAAATGACAACCCACTCCAGTATTACTGACCTAGAAAATTGCATGGACAGAGGAGCCTTGCAGTCTGCAGTTCACGGTCGCAAGAGTCAGGCACGACTGAAGCAACTGAACACAAATAATGAAGAGGACAAGAGGAAGGTGTTTGAATAAGCCAGTTTGATAGCTTGAGGTATTTTTAGTTCAGAGTTTAATCAAAAATGTGCACATGATGTAAATAAGGAAATATGATTAAGGATGAGCATAGAGAATGTCCTAAATCTGTACAAATTGACATCAGGTACACTGAAGCCCAATGTGAGTTGAGAATTATGAAACTGCTAAGGACAGAAGAGCTTTATAAATTATATTTATAGCAAAAAGGATAAAGAATTAGCTTTGGTTGGCTTGGGGCCAACCATGTGTATGGCTTGGGGCCATACACATCACTTGTGTAATGTGAACAAGTGACAGAGTAGGCAAAACTCTATGCCAAGGAGGATGCTCTTCATACTGAAAAAGGTTAAACCAAAGAGGGTTAGAAGAAACTAGAGCCTAAGATGGGTAAGAAATGTGAGTATCTAAGTTGTGCAGAGGTCTAAATAATTTTGATCGTCTAGACTTCATGAAGCTTCCCTGATGTAGGCAGTAAAGAATCTGCCTGTAATGCGGGAGACCAGGGTTTGATCCCTGGGTCGGGAAGATCCCCTGGAGAAGGGGATGGCAACCCACTCCAGTACTCTTGCCTGGAGAATTCCATGGACAGAGGAGCCTGGTGGGCTACAGCCCATAGGGTTGCAAAGAGCTGGACATGACTGAGCAACTAATAATACTAGACTACATGAATTATGTCCATCCAGCATGCTCAGACAGCCCAGAATGAATGGTTGAACAAATGTTATTTTGAAAATCAAGGAGAATGAAATCAAGGTCAGATATTGACAAAAATGGAGACAGTTTTCCAAAAGGAAAGGGTGAAGAACCCATACCTGGTTTGATCCTGGGCAAGATTCAAGAAAGGATTATGTCAAGTATTACTTAGGTGCTTTTACAAAGTAACCACATCATAGAAGTGGGGGTTTGTGTTAGAAACAGGTATTTTCAGGTTAACCTATTTCCTTTCTTTTGACAAGACTAATTCATTTGTAAAATAAGAAATGAAAATGACAGTACTCTTGACTTCTGCAAGGCTTTGGAATAGGTGTTTCATTAACATCTTACAGACTCCAGGGTCTTTGAGTGTAGGGGATTATGCCTATTATTTATTTTGGGGTTCCATCCCTCATCCCTCCCCCCCCCCGCCCCTCCCCCAACCCCACCCCCCGCCGCCCCCAAACCCAATGCCTGGAGCAGTCTTAGTAGTTCGGCGAAGTTTGTGTTTTGGATAAACAAATATGTTTACCTAATGAAGGATGCAGGAATATGGCTCCAATGCTTGTACAGTTCAGTGGTTACTGGTTAGACAATCTTGCCTGAAGGATCCAGCCAATGACTTAATACCAAATTAGACTATTGAAAATTTCCGATTGTGAAGCAATAGGTATATAACAATACCATTTCAGTTTTGGAAAACTATATACTTGAATAGAAAAATGGAGAAAATCTTTATCTGTTACAGGCAAGATTGTAAACTAGTATAGCTACTCCAGAGAGCAGTACTCAGTGAAATTAAGAATGTGTTATACTTTATAACCCAACAGTTTGACTCCTGAGAAACTCTTTACAGATCCTTAAGGAGACAGAAATGAGAACATTTATCTTGGTTTCATTTGTAGTAAAGAATAGGAAGCAACATAGGGCAGGACCTTAGATCTGAGCAAGAGGGGCCTCTGCTCTGGACTCTGCATTTTAGAAGTCTCTGATTATCTCAAATATACAAAAAGTACATTTCTTAGAGTACATATGTGCACCTTGGTCACTGACTTGGTACTTAGGGCTGGCAGAGCTTGGGCCTGTAACCTGCATATCCTTTTTTGTGACTAATGATATTCAGGCTCCAGGGAAATGCATCCACGTCTTGTCCCATGTTCTTTCTGTATTTGTACTTATATTTATAATTTTTTGGCTGCTCTGGGTCTTTTGTTGCAGTGGCTTCTCTCGTTGTGGAGCACAGGCTCTAGGACACACTGGCTTCAGTAGTTATGGTATACGGGATTTGTTGCCTTATAGCATATGGGATCTTCCCAGGCTAGGGATCAGACCTGTGTTCCCTGCATTGGCAGACAGATTCTTAACCACTGGAGCACCAGGGAAATCCTGTCCTATATCCTTTAAAAATGTGGCCCTAGGAAAATTCCCTGGCAGTCCAGTGGTTAGGGCTCTGCTTTTTCACTGCTGACGGTCCACATTCAGTCCCAGATTGAGAAACTAAGATCTCTTGGACTAAGATCCCATGAGCCATGAGGCCAGGTCAAAAATAAATAAATCAATAAAATAAAAAGTGGCACTAGATTAGATGATTGTGAGTCTGTAAGGTGTTCCGGCTTCCCCAGTGGCCCAGTGGGTTAAGAATCTGCCTACAATGCAGAAGACACAGGAAACTCAGGTTCGATCCCTGGATTGGGAAGATCCCTGGAGGAGGAAATGGCAACCCACTCCAATATTCTTGCTCAGAAAATCCTATGAACAGAGGAGCCTGGCAGGCCGCTGTCCATGGACTCACAGAGTCTGAGGCAACTGAGCAACTGAACATGCATGGGAGAAAATAAATTACTCAATGAGGCCTCCTCTCAAATGTTACAATGTAACAGATTCTTGCAAAATGCAGGGTCCTTTCCCATGAGCATCCCTTTCTTTGCTTCTCTCTTGATATTCCGACTTGTAGTTCCTTATAAATCGGTACTGTATTTGCAGCAGATAAATATAGTAGCTGAAGAACATTTGCAATAGTGAGAAATTCCTATTACTAAATGTGTGGTTTAGACATAACATGTACAATGGAAAACTGATTCTTTACATTGGCAACTAAATGGACACTAAATGCTAGAATTACGAATAGTTTTATTTTTATAAAAAGTATTTTAAAAGGTATAAAGTTTTAGAAAACTAAATTTAAAATTCAGATTTAAACACTTTTGATATCCTCTGCTATCTATTAATTGTAATTTATATATTGCCTTTTAATGTAATAATGTTGAATATTTTAAAAGAAAAAAAGACTTTTTTGAAAAATGTACAAAAATTTTATTTTAATTTTTACTTCTATGTGTATTTTAGTTTACTTTTTTCTTGTGTGTTTTTTCTTTTTTTGACATACCTTGCTGCAAAAGCACTAAGTCCTAAATTACTGGATCACTAGGGAATTCCTAGTTTACTTTTTAAAATAATTAATTAGTTTTTGGCTGCACTGGGTCTTCTCTGCTGTGCATGAGCTTTCTCTAGTTGTGGTGAGCAGGGGTTACTCTCAAGCTGTGATGCATGGGCTTTCCTTTGTGGGGGCTTCTTTTGCTGCTGGATATAGGCACACAGGGTCAGTAGTTGTGGTGCGTGGGCCCAGTTGCTCAGCAGCATGTGGGATCCACGCAGACCAGGGGTCGAACCTGAGTCCTCTGTACTGGCAGGCAGATTCCTAACCACTGGACTACCAGGGAAGCCCTCCTAGCTTTCTTTTAAAACGAAAATACTTTTAAGTTGTGTAAAGTCAATATGCTATAGATTATTTTAAAATCTGGATCACTGAGAATATAAGTCAAGGTCATTATAAATGTAGACAATACAGAAATGGAGTTCAAAAAGAAAAAAATCTTCAAAGGAAAGAAAATCTTTGAAAGAGGCAGTCTGCTTAATTTTTTTAAATTGGAAACAATGAAGGCAAATAGACTTCTGTTGAGAATGACCCACATGAAATTCTTGAATAGGAGATAACAGTTTTTTATTTAATGGAGATTTGATAACTGATCCATGAAGTGAAGCTAGGAAGAAAATTATTCTTCAGATTCATAGCTTAAGTCAAATGGAATATGTGAAATTTCATATTCTTTATTAATGAAAATTTAATGACTAGCTAAGGCAATTCAAATAAATAGATAATTATCCATGAAATCAGCAGGTTGGATGAGTAAGAAAAACACTGAGGCTTTTTAGTGTTCATTGAACAATGCTCCTGGATAATGATCCTAAATAATCACATTCTTCAGTTTCAAATGAATTTTTCATTTCAGTTTTAACTTAGCAGCAAATTTAGTAAATCATTTCACACCAAAATGCTTTCAACTGAAATTTAAAAGCTATAGAAATTGTATTTTGTATTTGAAGTTTCAAGGCTATGTGTTTTGTTATAATGTAAAGCATCTCACAACCAGTTTTCAAGGTCAGCTTTGACTAATGAAAGTATTTGTGATTGGAAATACTTCAGTCAGCTCAGTCGCCCAGTCGTGTCTGACTCTTTGCAACCTCATGAACTGCAGCACACCAGGCCTCCCTGTCCATCACCAACTCCCGGAGTCCACCCAAACCCATGTCCATTGAGTCGGTGATGCCATCCAGCCATCTCATCCTCTGTCATCCCCTTCTCCTCCTGCCCTCAATCTTTCCCAGCATCAGGGTCTTTTCCCGAATGAGTCAGCTCTTCGCATCAGGTGGCCAAAGTATTGGAGTTTCAGCTTCAACATCAGTCTTCCAGTGAACACCCAGGACTGATCTCCTTTAGGATGGGCTGGTTGGATCGCCTTGTAGTCCAAGGGACTCTCAACAGTCTTCTCCAACACCATGGTTCAAAAGCATCAATTCTTCAGTGCTCAGCTTTCTTTATAGTCCAACTCTCATATCCATACATGACCACTAGAAAAACCATAGCCTGGACTAGACAGATCTTGGCTGACAAAGTAATGTCTCTGCTTTTTAATATGTTATGTTGGTCATAACTTTCCTTCCAAGGAGTAAGTGTCTTTTAATTTCATGGCTGCAATCACCATCTGCAGTGATTTTGGAGCCCAGAAAAATAAAGTCAGCCACTGTTTCCACTGTTTCCCCATCTATTTGCCATGAAGTGATGGGACCGGATGCCATGATCTTAGTTTTCTGAATGTTGAGCTTTAAGCCAACTTTTTCACTCTTCCTCTTTCACTTTCATCAAGAGGCTCTTTAGTTCTTCACTTTCTGCCATAAGGGTGGTGTCATCTGCATATCTGAGGTTATTGATATTTCTCTTGGCAATCTTGATTCCAGCTTGTGCTTCGTCCAGCCCAGCATTTCTCATACATGTTGAATGATTTTATACACATGGACATTTGAACTACCAGAAAAATAACCAGAGTGGAAAATTAAGAAATATTCCATAAGTATCACCCCTGATGTAAAAACAAAAACCAAAAAACACAGGCCTTTGGCTTAAGTAAAAAACTGATAAAACATTTTTCAGTTTTAAGCTTTGATTCAAAAGATTGCCAAAGGCAAGTCTGCTAAGAACCAAATCTGAATGGTGCTGGCAGCGTGTTTCTTTCCTTCCTTTGGTAGGTTAGCAGAGGGCCCACTCTGAGCGACTGAGCCTGTCTGCAGAGGGACGATTAGGCTGCCACAGATGCCAGTGTACCTCTCCTACAGGTGGAGCTTCTTCAAGGGTGTTTCCAAGGCCCTCAATATGAGACCTCAGCCTCGGGTTCACACACTACTTAGCACTCTTCCTGAGCTCAAGATCCCTTGTTAGGTCTTGGAGAGTCTAGATCTTCCCTACACTCTTTGTCCAGTTGATGAATATGTAACACATATTACATATGGGGCAGAGTCCTTTCTCCTTGAATTCTGTTGAGTTTGTGCCCTTGCCTCAGACTAGTCCTTGGGACTTTGACCAAGGTACATTGAGAACACCTGAGCCAGGCCTGTGCTGTGGGGCAATGCGAGCTCAGGGCACTGAGTATGATTTGTCAGTAAATCCTATGTTCACAGATGTACCACGGGGCCCTAGAAATCTATTACTGAGCCCCTCCATGCATGATAAAGCCAGTGATAAATGCCCTGCTAAAATAAAGTGCACATGCCTTATTTTAGCACCAAATCCAGAACATTTGTGAAACCACTTCTGAACTTTGTTCACATCTGTTAGACTTACTTATGTCAATAGCAGTCATAGTCTTTGGAACAAATCAAAGATTACATACAACATTCTGAATCTGTCCAAACTTTGAACATCTTAATGAATCATATACAATATCACTCCTGACCACATGAAGAAAATGTTTCCTAAATTTTGTCAAAGTAATTGCATTTAATTTAAACAAGATACAAGGTACATTAGAAAAGTTAAACAAAATAATAGATTTTGAGCAAAGAGTGATTTGTGGCTTTTGCAGGAAAAATGAAGTTTACTTTGAAGTTGCACTGGCCATAGTGATTTGATATAAACTGTTCATTGTTATTACTAATGTTGGCAAAAGTGTTACAGAAATCCCTTACTTAGCTAAGTTTCACTTTTGAAAATGGTAACTTTTTTAATTTTAGAGAAAACAACTTTCTAAATCATAAGATATTTAACAAAGACATCATTCAATAAAATATAAAGAAATTAGAGCAAAGAAACAAGATTTTTATACAAATTTCATAAATAAGATTCATGTACAAATAACCATGAAACTAAATTCCACGGAGCATGCTTTCTGTCCATGATAGATTAAGACATAGTTCAATTGAAGAGAGATCTGAACAAACTGATTAGCATACTTCCAGTCTTGGTTTTCTTTGTAATATTTGAGCACTGACAATTTGAAAGAGAAACTTAAGGAATATTTTAGGGACCTATAACATAGGTAATGAAATTGGCTGTAAACTGACAACTATTTATATAGTAAATGAAAAAATTTGTCACATTTTTTGTTATAATAATTTATCATATGTGTTACAATTTTTAACATGATGGTATTATAGCATTATAATGTATATGAGGATAGAAATAAGAATAATGGCTACTCATAAAGGAGAGGAATATGAAAAAGAATATACATATATAACTGAATATATATGTATATACATCACTGGATCTCCCTGCCATTTACCAAAAACCAATACAACAGTATAAATTAACTATACTGTTTTCTATTCTAAATCTGCCAGGTTTTATTCTTGAGGTACATAACATTTTGGTCAGTTTCCTGGCTTAAAAAATTCAGGGCTGGTCCATTGGGATGTCATATAGATTTTTAAAAGTCTAAGGAGAGTACAGGAATATTAAATGGTTTTATGACTAATATGTTTAAATTCTGCCATCATTATATTTCAAGCAAAACTTGAGAACACAGACTCTAGAAATAAAAGGTCTGGATTCAATTGATGATCTACCATTTTTTAGCTGTAGGACACTGGGAAAGTTACTCGATTGATTAAAACTCAAAGGAGTTTTCTCACCTGTAAAATGGGAGTAATAATTGTCTTTATGTCTTAGGGTTACTTTGAACTTTAGTTGATTTAATACATGAAAAGTACTTTCTGAACAGTGCCTGGCAGAACGTAATTGGTCATTTATTCTTTGCTTAATGATGCAGAAATCTAGGACTTTGAGCCAAATCTTTTTTTTTTTTAACCTTTTGAGCAAATCCAAAGCTATTTTTTAAAACCCCTCTGCAGTGAAATACAAGCCAGTGTTCTTAATTTGCAAGTTGGAATGTAAGTCTTGCTCCTTAAGTGTTCAGGCCAGAGGCCCTTGAGTGTCCTTTCAGTCTTCTCACCATGACTCCTGCTCCAGAGTTTTCACTTATGTTGTGAAACCTTGTTAAAGTAACAGCGACAACAACAAAACTGTCCTTTCCCATCGCAAAAGTAATGCATCTGCACTGAGACACTTTGGAAAATACAGAGTAGCAGAAAGAAAAATAAAATTTACCCATAATCTCAGCTACCAGATATGCCAATTTTAATATTGCTGTTTATGTTCCCTTAATCTCGTTTCTCTTTTTTTTTTTTTAAACACTTTTTTTTAATACTGCACTGGGTCTTTGTTGAGGCATGTGGGCTTTCTCTAGTTGTGGCACAAATGCAATTTTGTTACTCTTAAGTCACAATAATAGCTACATGATACAGTTATAAAAAATAAAGTGAGACAATATATGTAAGGCACATTATAGTAAGTGCTTCATAAATAGATATTAAGATACAGAGTAAATTCCTTAAATGACCTAATCAGGAGCTAAAAAGATACAACAGCCCAGAACAACAGGCCAAATCTACCAAAGTAAAAGTTTATAAGCATAAATTTGATACTGATTTTTGAATCCCAACTCTCTTTTTCATTATCTCTGGCATAGGCCAAGTTACTTAAACTTTTAAAGTCTTAGTTTCCTCATACAATGGTATTTTATTTTAAAAATTTATTTATTTGACTGTGTCAGGTTTTAGCTGTGGCACGTGGGATCTTTCATTGGGGCACATGGACTGTCTAGCTGCAGCACACGGGCTTAGTTGCTCAGTGGGATGTGGGATCCTAGCTCCCTGGCCAGGGATCAAACCCACATCCCCTGCATTGGAAAGCGGATTCTTCACCACTGAACCACCAGGGAAGTCCCTCATATAATGGTATTTTAAAATAGAATTTCTTGTTCCCATTTTAAATGAGTTCCCCCTAAATGTTACCAACTATCCCCAACTCCAAAATGATGGATAAGATCACCAAATCAGGAATTGAAGAGGAGGATGTTAAGCAAATTCCCCAACTTTTGCTAACTACACCCTATCACAAGGGGAAGGCTGGCAATTAGAAGAGAATATTTGAAGAGAATGGTCACTGTCAGTATCTTGTGAGGTCTTACCCCCAAAGTGGGTCCCTCTCGTGTATTACATTTAGTTTCTCATGTATTACATGTGTGTTTGTATATGTGTGCACAGTTTATCGGTTGGGTCCAATTCTTTGCAATCCCCTGGACTATATAGCCCACCAGGCTCCTCTGTCCATGGAATTTTCTAGGCAAGGATACTGGAGTGGGTTGCCGTTTCCTCCTCCAGGGGATCTTCCTGACCCAGGGATTGAACCCACGTCTCTTGTGTCTCCTTCACTGGCAGGCAGATTCTTTACCACTGCGCTGTCTGGGAAGCCCTCCTGTGTGTTTATTCTTCTTTAATCTGGCCAGTTCTTCAGCAGTTTTTGTCTTTCATGACCTTTGACACTTTTAAAGTTATATAGGTATTTATTTTGCATAACATTCCCCAATTTGAGTTTATTGGATGTTTCCTCATGATTAAGTTGAAAATTTGCATTCTTAGCAGGACTGTTTCACAAACTGACGCTGTGCTCTTCTTAGTACATCACATCAAGAGGCGCTTGGTGTCAGTTTGTCCCATTATTATTCATGTTAACTTTGATTGCTTGGATAAGCCAGATCTCTCCACCATAAAGTGACAATTTTCCCATTTGTAATGAATAATGATTTTTTTCCCATTTATTTTTATTTGTTGGAGGCTAATTACTTTACAATATTGTAGTGGTTTTTGCCATACATTGACATGAATCAGCCATGGATTTATATGTGTTCCCCATCCTGATCCCCCCTCCTGCCTCCCTCTCCATCCCATCCCTCTGGGTCTTCCCAGTGCACCAGCCCTGAGCACCCGTCTCATGCATCCAACCTGGGCTGGTGGTCTGTTTCACCCTTGATAGTATACTTGTTTCAATGCTGTTCTCTCTGAACATCCCACCCTCGCCTTCTCCCACAGAAATAGCTGTTCTGTACATTTGTGTCTCTTTTTCTGTTTTGCATGTGGGGTTATCGTTACCATCTTTCTAAATTCCATATATATGCGTTAGTATACTGTATTGGTCTTTATCTTTCTGGTTTACTTCACTCAGTATAATGGGCTCCAGTTTCATCCATCCCATTAGAACTGATTCAAATGAATTCCTTTTAATGGCTGAGTAATATTCCATAGTGTATATGTACCACAGCTTCCTCATCCATTCATCTGCTGATGGGCATCTAGGTTGCTTCCAGGTCCTGGCTATTATAAACAGTGCCGCGATGAACATTGGGGTACACGTGTCTCTTTCAGATCTGGTTTCCTTGGTGTGTATGCCCAGGAGTGGAATTGCTGGGTCATATGGCAGTTCTATTTCCAGCTTTTTAAGGAATCTCCAAACTGTTCTCTATAGTGGCTGTACTAGCTTGCATTCCCACGTACAGTTTCAGAGGGTTCCCTTTTCTCCACACCATCTCCAGCATTTATTGCTTGTAGACTTTTGGATAGCAGCTATTCTGACTGGCGTGTAATGGTACCTCATTGTGGTTTGATTTGCGTTTCTCTGATAATGAGTGATGTTGAGCATCTTTTCATGTGTTTGTTAGCCATCTGTATGTCTTCTTTGGAGAAATGTCTGTTTAGTTCTTTGGCCCATTTTTTGATTGGGTCATTTATTTTTCTGGAATTGAGCTGCAGGAGTTGCTTGTATATTTTTGAGATTAATCCTTTGTCTGTTGCTTCGTTTGCTGTTATTTTCTCCCATTCTGAAGGCTGTCTTAGCCCCTTGGTGGGTCACAGCTCTCGGAGGACAGACCGTGTTATAGCTCTTAAATAAATCAGTGTTACAGCTCAGTGTTACAGCTCTATTTATTTAGATAATAGCAGGAAAATCCATCTTTGAGGCATGAGGGCACGTTGACCAAAGACGTGAAGAGAAGAGCACCCCATCGCGTGGGAGAGAGAGGAATAATGATTTTGAAGGGAGGTATTTTCAGACAGTATAAATTTCCTTCTCCTCTTCAAATTTTCACCGAGAACATTTAGCATCCACTGATGAGTCTTGTCTGAATCAATTAGTGTTATAATGATTGCGAAGTGGGAAGCTGGAAATCAATCTATTAGATAGGACTGGGCATTTTAATTACTGGACTGAGACTATTTCAGAAACCTGAAAAGCAGCCTTTTTATTTTCTATGAGTGACCATAAAAGACCACAAAAAATCTAGGACTTGCCTTAGATTTCATCCCTACAGAACTGATTTGAATGGAAAGTGGAGAAACAAATAGTAGTTTTTCCAATTATAACTTTCAAGTCCCACCTTATAAGTGTATCAGCCCTGCTCATATCTAACATGACATAATAACAGTGCCTATTCCATAGGTTGTTGAGGAAAGTTAAGTGAAGTAAAATGCTAAGCACTTGCTGGTATGCATACCCCTTTGCATTGTGACTTTGTTGCCCCTCCTAACAAGAAATGAAGTCTGCTTATCTACCTCTTTAGTCTAAGCTGGCCTGTTTCTTGTTTTGGCGAAGAGAATATGGGAGAGCTGTCACTGTGTGAGTTCTGAGCCTGGTTTTAAGAGGGCTTGTAGTTTCTGTTCTCACCTTCTTGCTGTCCTGACGCTATTGTTAAAGTAGACCAGACCCCTTGGGGACAACAACAATGTGGAGAGACATGGAGCTGACAGCCAGGACAACCACTAGACACATGGGTGCGGCCATCCTCGACCACCCAGCCCAGTCCAGCTGCCGGATGGTCACAGTTGTGTGATTCCACATAGGCCCAGCAGAAGAACCGCACAGCTGATCTCAGCTCTTATTGTTGACCCTCGGAATTGATGGACCTTGGAAAAGAGAAGATGTGGCGAAAAGAGGTGAGGAGGTAAGGTGAAGGATGTTGAGGGGAGAACCTGAGGTGGAATGAAGTGATTATGTTTAAGGGCATAGTTTTAAAGTATTAGGACTGGGGCCAAGAGGTGGATGGCATGGGAGTAAGAATTTTGTTTTTTTAATATACAGAAGAACTGTGAGCAGAATTTCCCTAAAATGAGACAAACTTCCTTTGAAAGTTAGTTTTTTGTTGTTGCTGTTGTTGTTACCTGACGAGGGATCGAACCTGTATCCCTTGCATTGGGAGCACAAAGTCTTAACCACTAGGCAGCCAGGGAAGTCCCCAAACTACCTTTGAAAGTTTTGAGTTTATTCTCACTGGAGGAATTTTCTAAAAAGGTTGGATGACCTTTATTTTATTTTTGGCCACGACATGCATCTTGTGGGGTCTTAGTTCCCCTACAGGGGAAGTTCGGAGTCCTAACTACTGGACCACCAGGGAATTTCCTGGGTGACTTTTAAATGTCAGAGTGATGTGGAAGGAGTAGAGTGAAGTCTCACATGTTTCCCTTCCACTTTTACACTTCTTAGATTCTGAGGAAACTTCCCTGCACATCAGTTTGGCCTGGCAGTCCTGAAAATGCTTTCCTTTTAAGTGTTCACTCTAGTAACAATTTTAACAGTTTTCTACAAGTTTACAGCAACAAAGATGATTCATTGCAAACATCTGTCAAAGCTATTGCTTTTCGTCCTTTTGGTTTATAAAACTGCAGAATTTGAGCTCCTGAACAAACTCCTGGCTTTGAGTCCCTTAGAATTTTATAAATCATAATACTTCAAAAAGTTCTAAGAATCCATTTTTTTAAAAACACATTAACGTGTCTGAAATCAGGATGTTTCTGCATGCATCATCCGTCATGTGGACATAGATGTAATTATCAGTAATTATGGTCATAGATGTTCAAATTGTCATCACTTCAGCTGAGTTAAAGTCATAATTGGTACCACATATGTTGAATGTAACTGATGTTCAGAGAGGTTTATAAAAGGGATGCCAGTAGTGTGGTAGAGAATCCTGGAGACTACTGGGAGCACCGTTTTTTGTTTTTTTTTGGCTACACCTCATGATGCATGTGGAATCTTAGTTCCTTGACCAAGAATTGAACCCAAACCTCCTGCATTGAAGGGCTTCCCAGGTGGCACTAGTGGTAAAGAACCCACCTGCCAGTGCAGGAGACATAAGAGACTTGGGTTCGATCCCTGGGTTGGGAAGATCCCCTGGAGGAGGGCATGGCAACCCACTCCAGTATTCTTGCCTGGAGAATCCCATGGACAGAGGAGCCTGATGGGTTACAGTCCATGGGGTCGCAAAGAGTCAGACATGACTGAAGCAACTTATCATGCGCACAGGTTCCTGCATTGGAAGCACAGAGTCTTAACCAGGGAAGTCCTTGGGAGCACTGTTTTAAGCAATGCTGCATCACTGACATTCTTGGTGCACGGAGCATGAGATTGTATAGAAAACTCCTAAGTTATAGAAAAGCATTGTATCAGAGTTTAATTGGAAGTGATTTTCTTTCATTGTAATTTATAAAATAATGATTGATCCTACAATTGATTTCATCAATTTATACTGATGAAATACAATAGCTATTATAACAGCTATTAAATACAATTTAGCGAACCTGTATTGGTGCTAGCTGTGTGTCGACCAGGCATAGTGTGAAGGGTTTTAAATGGATTATCTCAGTTTAATCTTCACTGGAACTCTACAAGGTAGATGTTTATTGTCCACATTTTAAAAGAAGATTTATTTAATTGTGTTATTATTTATTTTAGTTTTTGGCTGTGGTGGGTCTTCGTTGCTGCATGTGGGCTTCCTGTAGCTGTAGTGAGCGGGAGCTGCTCTCTAATTGTGGTGCGAGGGCTTCTCATTGCAGTGACTTCTCTTGTTGTGGAGACGGGCTCAGTAGTTGGCGGCTCTGGGACGCTAGAGCACAGCTCAGTAGTTGTGGCGCACTGGCTTAGTTGCCCCATGGCATGTGGGATCTTCCCAGACCAGGGATCAAACCCCATGTCTCCTGCATTGGCAGGCAGATTCTTTACCAGAGCCACCAGGTAAGCCCTATTATCCACATTTTTACAAATGAGAAAATTGAGGCCCAGAGAAACTAATATTCACAGAGTTTTGCCCTTAGTAAGGGATCAAGGCAGAACTCAAACTCAGGCAGTCTAGTTTTAGAACAAGTGTTTTAACGCACGATATCCAACTGTTTCGCATTAGCAGTAATGCTTTTTTGGCCAATGGCATATGCTATCTTATTTTAAAAAATTTTATATATGTTTTGTCTCCCCATCTAGACCTTTGTTGTTGTTGTTATTGTTGTTCAGTAGCCAAGTCATGTCATACTCTATGGACTGCAGCCCACCAGGCTCCTCTCTCCATGGGGATTCTCCAGGCAGGAATACTGCAGTGGGTTGCCATGCCCTCCTCCAGGGGAATCTTCCCAACCCAGGGATCAAACCCAGATCTCCCACATTGCAGGCATTCTTTATCAGCTGAGCCACCAGGGAAGCCCTCAGATATCATCTGCAGATCCGAGGTTAAAAGATGATCTAGGCTTTAAGGATCATTAAGTCAAGAATCTGTTTTCTTCCTCTACACATTTGGGTCTTTAACATCCTGGCACTGTGCCTAGTTAATGCTTATTAAATGTCCCAGGACTGAATAGAATTTTGTATTCTGTTGGTTTTAGGGTTACAGCCTTCCTCAAGGGGTTATATTAGGGCTACTTTAGTTTTAAGAAAGAGAGACTATAGTGATATTGTGTCTTTTTTTGATAGTGCAGTGTACAAGGCCTTCTACCTGGGGACTCTCTCATGAGATGGCAGGTTTTGGGGAGTCCATGCTGGGATTCTCTTCTTGGTTGCCCCTAGAGAGAATCCTTTCTCGAGCTCACTGCAGGTGGAGTACTGGCAGGTGGCCTTAGACTTGACCTTGCAGGTTCACTCACCTTGTTGCTGTCCCCTTTTTCTTTTTTTGGCCATGCCATGAGACTTGTGGGATCTTAGTTTCTGGACCAGGGTTTGAACCCAGGGACCCCAACAGTGGAAGCATGGAGTCCTAACCACTGGACCTTCTGGGGATTCCTACCTGGTGCTTTAAATCTGGAGCAAACAATGCAAGGATCATTAAGACTCATTAAATGTACCTGCAGAGGCTAGAACTGTTGCATAGTAGTGGTAGAGGAGTTCTGGCCAGCCTATCTGTTAATAGACGGTGGTTGGGCCACTGGATACTCCAATGATGCCTCAGTCCCTATCTATCTTCTCAAATCTATTATGGGGGTACAGAGGTATTGCTTTTGCTTTTGCTTTTTTAAAAAAATAATTTTACTTATTTATTTTTGGCTATGCTGGGTCTTTGTTGCTGTGTGGGCTTTTCTCTAGTTGCGGCAAGCAGGGGCTACTCTTCATTGCAGTGTGTTGGCTTCTCATTGCCGTGGCTTCTCTTGTTGCAGAGCACAGGCTCTAGGGCGTGTGGGCTTCAGTAGTTGTGGCATGTGGGCTCAGTAGTTGCAGCTCCAGGGCTCTAGAGCACAGGCTCAATAGTTGTGGCACATGGACTTAGTTGCTTCTCGGCATGTGGGATCTTCCGGAATCAGGGACTGAACGTATGCCTTCTACGTTGGCAGGCGGGTTCTTTACTATTGAGCCACCAGGGGAGCCCCAGAGGTATCTCCTGAAACTCATTTCAGATAGGCCTTCCCTGGCTAAAATAGTTTCATCCCTCTCGCCCCTCTCCATCCTCTTACCTTGCTTTACTTTTCCTCATAGCATTTGTCATCTCTGGACACAGTGACTTTGATGGCTAGCTGCTATTTCCCCAGCACCTGGCACATTTCTAAATGAACACTTAAATAAATGAATCCAAAGGTTGAAAGAGAACCTAGGCTCATAATTGAAAACTGGAAAACCATTGGGACCTGGGGCAGTTTCTCTCCCAAGGGTGAGTTATAGGGCCACATATGTGTTCATCTTTACTTTTCTCTTCCCATCTGCTTTTTTGACATCCCTCTACAGACTAAGGTGGAGGGAGGGAGGAATAAAGAGAAACAAGATACTTTAAAAACCAGAGGTTTCTAAATCCAAAGACTCATTAGCATCATCACAGGATCATTTTAAAAACATTGATTCCTGGGTCTCACTCAAGACCTCCTGTGTTAAAATTTCCACGGATAGGGCTCTAAGATATGTAATTTAAAAATCCATATTTAGGGACTTTCCTGGTCCAGCGGTTAAGAAACCACCTTGCAATGCATAGGACTATGGTTCCATCCCTTGTCAGGGAACTAAGATCCCTCATGCCTTGAGGCAACTACTGAAACCGAAAGCTACAACGAAAGATCTGTGCAGCAACTAAGACTCAATGCAGCCAAAAATAAATATTTTTTAAAAAATAAAATGCATATTTAGCTAGCCAAGCACTAACCTATAGATGGGTTTCTGAGAACCTCTGCTTTAAACAAATCAAGCTTTCCCCAAAATGTTGTGTAGAGTTGACATCTTCAACAAATCTTTCCCGAGGCCACCTAACAGGAGCCAGGCATTGGAGTAGGTGCTAAGAGACTGTAGGAAAGAAAACTAAAGATGTCTGACTTTCTTGTGGTTAATCCCATACACAGGAAAAGGGAGTGAGATATCTTATTTCTTTATTCATTCCATTTTACAAGTACCTGGAAAACAGACTCATACTATTATGGTAAGGGTAGAATCTTAGTTGAGATGTCAAAAGACCTAATTTCTAATCTTTCCTCTGCCACCTACAGGGTATGTCTTCTTGGGCATTTCATGTCCCTACTCTGAGCCTTAGTTTCCTCAACAAAAAACTGAGATAGTAGCTTCTCTGTGTACCTCTCAGAGAGTTATTACAGGTAGAAGAAGTAATGCAAAAATGCCTTGAAAATTACACAAACATCAGCCACTGTGTTTTTTCCACAGATCTTATAGCTGGACACAACTGGGCAACTGAACTGAACTATAGCTTCTGTACATTTTTTAAGATCATACATTTTTATTTTTAAGATAAAGTACATCTGCAAGTGCACAGTTGAAGTTGATAAGATATACCCAAATCTGTCAATTGTGAATACCTACAAAGGTTGGAATAGCCAGCAGGGAGCAGAGGACTATAACTCAAAAAAGGGAACTTTTCTGTACATTGTTTAGAACATTCTGGTTTCTGTACATTGTTTAGAACATTCTGGTTTCTGTACATTGTTTAGAACATTCTGGTTATGTGTTTCCAACACTCACAGTAACAGAAGAATAGAGTTTAAAAGTTAATTAGTCCTTTTATGATTAAACTTTACACATCTACCACCTGGTTGAGTTAAGCACATTATAGACTTTATATCACTCTAAATTTTTATAATACTTATTACTGGTATCATATCATTTAGTAATATGATATACTTTCCTTGTTAACTTGTTTTTTCAACTTCCTCATAAAATCATTAATTGTGGGCCTGTTTTGTGCTTGCCATGTGTTCTCCAAGGCACTGGGTATAAAAGTGGGCAGTTAGTGCTCCATAAATACCTGTCGATGGAATGATTGAATGAATAAGGTTATTTTTATGATAACAGACTACGGTGCCCTGTTTGTTATCATCACCCATAGGAGTGGGGAGGCAGGAAAAGAGGAGAGACCATAGTTAATGCCTGCATTAAATAAAGTCTTTTTCTTCTTTCCCTCCCTCTTACTTTAAAAAAAAAATTTTATGGAGTAGGAAATGGCAACCCACTCCAGTCTTCTTGCCTGGAGAATTCCATGGACAGAGGATCCTGGTGGGCTACAGTCCATGGGATCGCAGAGAGTTGGAGACGACTGAGTGAATAAACCTTTGAAATAAAAAAAAAAATAAAAAAAAATTTTATTGAAGGATAATTGCTTTACAGAATTATGTTGTTTTCTGTCAAAGCTCAACATGAATCAGCCATAGGTATACATATATCCCCTCCCTTTTGTACCTCCCTCCCAACTCCCTCCCCATTCCCACCCTTCCAGGTTGATACAGAGCCTCTGTTTGAGTTTCTTAGCCATACAGCAAACTCCTATTGGCTATCTATTTTACATATGGCAATGTAAGTTTCCATGTTACTCTCTCCATACATCTCACCCTCTCCTCCCCTCTCCCCATGTCCACAAGTCTATTCTCTATGTCTGTTTCTCCATTGCTGCCCTGTAAGTAAATTCTTCAGTACCATTTTTCTAGATTCTGTATATATGCATTAGAATACGATATTTATCTTTCTCTTTCTGACTTACTTCACTCTGTATAATAGGTTCTAGGTTCATCCACCTCATTAGAACTGACTCAAAGGCGTTCCTTTTTATGGCTGAGTAATATTCCATTGTGTTTATGTACCACAACTTCTTTATCCATTCATCTGTTTATCCATTCATCTGTTGATGGACATATAAGCGGCTTCTGTGTTCTAGCTATTGTAAATAGTGCTTCAGTGAACAATGGGATACATGTGTCTTTTTCAATTTTGGTTTCCTCAGGGTATATGCCTAGGAGTGGAATTGCTGGGTCATATGGTGGTTTTATTCCTAGTTTTTTAAGGAATCTCCATACCGTCTTCATAGTGGCTGTATCAATTTACATTCCCACCAACAGTGCAAGAGGGTTCCCTTTTCTCCATACCCTCTCCAGCATTTATTGTTTGTAGATTTTTTGATGATGGCCATTCTGGCTGGTGTGAGGTGAGGTGATATTGTAGTTTTGATTTCCATTTTGCTAATAATGAGTGATGCCGAGCATCTTTTCATGTGGTTGTTAGCCATCTGTATGTCTTCTTTGGAGAAATGTATGTTTAGGTCTTTTCCCTACTTTTTGATTGGGTTGTTTATTCTTCTGGTATTGAGTTGTTTGAGTTGCTTGTATATTTTGGAAATTAATCCTTTGTCAGTTGCTATTATTTTCTCCCATTCCGAGGGTTGTCTTTTCACCTTGCTTATAGTTTCCTTTGCTATGCAAAAGATTTTAAGTTTAATCATGTCCCATTTGTTTACTTTTGTTTTTATTTCCATTACTCTAGGAGGTGGGTTATAGAGGATCTTGCTTGATTTATGTCATCAAGTGTTCTGTCTATGTTTTCCTCTAAGAGTTTTATACTTTCTGGTCTTACATTTAGGTCTTTAATCCATTTTGAGTTTATATTTGTGTATGGTGTTAGGAAGTATTCTAATTTCATTCTTTTACATGTTGCTGTCCAGTTTTCCCAGCACCATTTATTGAGAGGCTGTCTTTGCCCCATGGTATATTTTTGCCTCCTTTGTCAAATATAAGGTTCCCATAGGTCCATGGGTTTATTTCTGGGCTTTCTATCTTGTTCCATTGATCTATGTTTCTGTTTTTGTGCCAGTACCATACTGTCTTGATGACTGTAGCTTTGTAGTATAATCTGAAGTCAGGAAAGTTGATTCCTCCAGCTCCATTCTTCTTTCTCAAGACTGCTTTGGCTATTCAGGGTCTTTTGTGTTTCCATATGAATTGTGAAAGTTTTTTGTTCTAGTTCTGTGAAAAATGTCATTGGTAATTTGATAGGGATTGCACTGAATTTGTAGATTGCATTTGGCAGTATAGTCATTTTCACAATATTGATTCTTCCTACCCAGGAACATGGACTATCTCTCCATCTGTTTATATCACCTTTGATTTCTTTCATTAGTGTCTTATAATTTTCTGTGTACAGTTCTTTTGTCTCTTTAGTAAGTTTATTCCTAGATATTCTATTCTTTTTGTTTCAATGGTGACTGAAATTGATTTCTTATTTCTCTTTCTGATTTTTCATTGTTAGTATATAGAAATGCAAGTGATTTCTGTGTATTGATTTTGTATCCAGCAACTTTGCTAATTTCACTGACTAGCTCTCATAATTTTCTGTTACAAAAATTGCTCTCATAATTTTTCAGTAACAGAAACAGATTTTCTATGTATAGTATCATGTCATCTGCAAACAGTGAGAGCTTTACTTCTTCTTTTCTGATCTGGATTTCTTTTATTTCTTTTTCTTCTCTGATTGCTGTAGCTAGGACTTCCAGAACTATGTTGAATAAAAGGGGAAAGGGGGGACTCTTGTCTTGTTCCTGATCTTAGGGGGAATGCTTTCAGTTTTTCACCATTGAGAATGTTTGCTGTAGGCTTATCATATATGGCCTTTACTATGTTGAGGTAAGTTCCTTCTATGCCCATTTTTTGAAGAGTTTTAATCATAAATGGGTGCTGAATTTTGTCAAAGGCTTTTTCTGCATCTATTGAGATTATCATATGGTTTTTATCTTTCAGTTTGTTAATATGGTGTATCACATTGATTGATTTGCATATATTGAAGAATCCTTGCATCCCTGGAATAAACCCAACTTGATCATGGTGTATGAGCTTTTTGATGTGTTGCTGAATTCTGTTTGCTAAAATTTTGTTGAGGATTTTTGCATCTATGTTCATCAGTGATATTGGCCTGTAGTTTTCTTTTTTTGTGTTGTCTTTGTCTGGTTTTGGTATCAGGGTGATGGTGGCCTTGTAGAATGAGTTTGGAAGTGTTCCTTCCTCTGCAATTTTTTGAAAGAGTTTTAGAAGGATAGGCATTAGCTCTTCTCTAAATGTTTGATAGAATTCTGTGAAGCCATCTGGTCCTAGGCTTTTGTTTTTTGGGAGAATTTTTGATCACAGCTTCAATTTCAGTGCTTGTAATTGGGTTGTTCATAATTTCTATTTCTTCCTGGTTCAGTCTTGGAAGATTGAACTTTTCTAAGAATCCATCCATTTATTCCAGGTTATTCATTTTCTTGCCATATAGTTGTTCATAATAGTCTCTTAGAATTCTTTGTATTTCTGCACTGTCTGTTGTAACCTCTCCTTTTTCATTTCTAATTTTGTTGATTTGATTCTTCTTTTTTTCTTGATGAGTCTGGCTAAAGGTTTGTCAATTTTGCTTATCTTCTCAAAGAACCAGCTTTTAGTTTTATTAATCTTTACTATTGTTTCTTTCTTTTTTCATTTATTTCTGCTCTCAGATCTTTATGATTTCTTTCCTTCTACTAATTTTGGGGGTTTTTGTTCTTCTTTTTCCAGTTGTTTTAGGTGTAAAGTTAGGTTTTCTATTCGATGTTTTCTTGTTTCTTGAGGTAGGATTGTATTGCTATAAATTTCCCTCTTAGAACTGCTTTTGCTGCATCCTATAGGTTTTGAGTTGTAGTGTTTTGTCATTTGTTTCTAGAAAAGTTTTGATTTCCCTTTTGATTTCCTCAGTAACCTGTTTGTTATTTAGAAACGTATTGTTTAATCTCCATTTGTTTGTGTTTCTTACAGTTTCTTCTTGTAATTAATATCTAGTCTCATAGTGCTGTAGTCAGAGAAGATGCTTGATATGATTACAACTTTCTTAAATTTACTGAGGTTTGATCTGTGACCCAAGATGTGGAGAATGTTCCACGTGCACTTGAGAAGAAGGTGTATTCTTCTGCATTTGGATGGAATGTCCTGAAGATATCAATGAGATCCATCTCATCTAATGTATCATTTAAGACTTGTGTTTCCTTATTAATTTTGTTTTGATGATCTGTCCATTGGTGTGAGTGGGGTGTTAAAGTCTCCTACTATTATTGTGTTACTGTCAATTTCTCCTTTTATGTCTGTTAGTGTTTGTCTTATGTATTGAGGTGCTCCTATGTTGGGTGCATAGATATTTACAATTGTTATATCTTCCTCTTGGATTGATCCCTTGATCATTATCCATCCTTATCTCTTGTAATCTTCTTTAGTTTAATCTATTTTACCTGATATGACGATTGCTACTACAGCTTTCTTTTGCTTCCCATTTGCATGGAGTATGTTTTACCATCTTCTCACTTTCAGTCTATATGTGTCTTGAGGTCTGAAGTGGGTTTCTTATAGACAGCATATATATGGGTCTTGTTTTTTTATCCATTCAGCCAGTCTGTGTCTTTTGGTTTGGAACATTTAATCTGTTTACATTTAAAGTAATTATTGATATATATGTTCCTATTGCCATTTTTCTTAATTGTTTGGGGTTGATTTTGTAGATCTTTTTTCTTCTCTTGTATTTCTTGACTATATAAGTCCCTTTAACATTTGTTGTAAAGCTGGTTTGGTGGTACTGAATTCTCTTAACTTTTGCTTGTCTGAAAAGCTTTTTATTTCTCCATCAATTTTGAATGAGATCCTTGCCGGGTACAGTAATCTTGGTTGTAGATTTTTCCCTTTCAGTACTTTAAATATATCCTGCCATTCCCTTCTGGCCTGCAGAGTTTCTGTTGAAAGATCAGCTGTTAAACGTATGGGTTTTCCCTTGTATGTTACTTGTTGCTTTTCCCTTGCTGCTTTTAATATTCTTTCTTTGTGTTTAGTCTTTGTTAGTTTGATTAGTATGTGTCTTGGCATGTTTCTCCTTGGGTTTATCCTGTATGGGACTCTTTGTGCCTCTTGGACTTGATTGACTATTTCCTTTTCCATGTTGGGGAAATTTTCAACTATAATCTCTTCAAAAATTTTCTCATATCCTTTCTTTTTCTCTTCTTCTGGGACCCCTATAATTCGAATGTTGGTGCACTTGATATTATTCCAGAGGTCCCTGCGGCTATCCTCAGTTCTTTTCATTCTTTTTACTTTATTCTGCTCTTCAGAAGTTATTTCCATCATTTTATCTTCCAGCTCATTGATTCGTTCTTCTGCTTCAGATATTCCACTATTGATTCCTTCCAGAGTATTTTTAATTTCAGTAATTATGTTGTGTGTTTCTGTATTCTTCAATTCTTCTAGGTCTTTGTTAATTGATTCTTTTTGTTCTCCATTTTGTTTTCAAGGTTTTTGATCATCTTTACTATCATTATTCTGAATTTTTTTCAGAGAGTTTGCCTATTTCTTCTTCATTTATTTGGACCTTCTGTGTTTCTAATTTGTTTCTTCATTTGTGCAGTATTTCTTTTTGCCTTTTCATTATTATTATTTTTTAACTTATCATGTTTGAGGTCTCCTTTTCCCAGCCTTCAAATTTAAGTTCTTTCTTCCTTTTAGTTTCTGCACTCCTAAGTTTGGTCCAGTGATTGTGTATAAGGTGAGATTTGTGCTGAGGTTTTTTTTTTTAATTTTGTTTGTTTGTTTGTTTTTTCTCTGATGGGCAAGGCTGAGTGAGGTGGTAATCCTGCCTGCTGATGATTGGGTTTGTATTTTTGCTTTGTTTGTTGTTTAGATGAGGCATCCTATACAGGGTGCTACTGGTGTTTGGGTGATGCGGGGTCCTGTGTTCAAGTGGTTTCCTTTGTGTGAATTCTCAGCATTTGATAATCCCTAGGGTTAGTTCTCTGGTAGTCTAGGATCTTGGAGTCAGGGCTCGCACTCCAAAGGCTCAGGGCTTGATTTCTGTCTCAGCAGAATGAGAGGCAGGTGGAGCAGAATCATGTGGTGATGACTTAGTCCAGTCACCGCAGCCTCCCCCAGGAACCACATCTGTTGTCGGTTCAAAACTCCGAGAGTTCCACGTGAAATCCCAAACAGGATCCCCTGAATGGAGGGCAAGGAGAGACTGAAGATAGAGGCCAATCACTTCAGATTCATAGGTGGCAGTTTTAACAAGCAAACTTTCTTACTTGGGTGCCTGAAAACAACGACTCTCTGCATCCACTCCCCAGAATCTTAGGAGTTTATAAAGATGACTTAACGGGGCTCAGTCACATGCAGTACAGCCCAGATAATCTCAGTAACACTTTATTTACTCTCTCAAGCCTGCAGTGTTGTCTTGAAATGGTTCCCACTAGGGAAGCCTCCCTCTCACTTTTTATGGAATCTGAGAGAGATGGCTGACAGAATGTGGGTGGAAGTAGATGAATTCGACAGGGACTAGTGTTTCAAGGCTGCATCTATCTGTTCTGCTAAAGGATTGATCTGAGTAGTGTATAGTGGGGAATGTATTGGGATGTGTGAATTTTACAGAACATGTTAAAATGTAACTTATGACAGACAAAGCTCTTGGGATTGTAAGAATTAAAATACAATAAAGTTAGATAATGCTTAGACCAAAATATTAATACAACTCTGTACCATGTCACTTCTTTTCTTCAAATTTGCAATGTCATACATCTTGATTGACAAGATTTCATAATCTATTTGAGTAAGTGTAAGTAGAGAGATACCTATACATTTTTTAACAAAGGGATAAATTAAGACATAGCCAAGGAAAGTGGCTTAATCCTTGGGATTTGTCAAACACAATTATTAAAAATCAAATCCATTTTATCTAATTTAGAATATTTAGAGGCTTCAGTTTCTAAATCTAGCTCCTTATGTGGAAAAATGTATACTAATGAGCTTTGAACGCAATAGCATTCATCAATTGATTTACTTTAATGGGGTTATTATTTTGAATTTTATAATAATGGACAAAACATAGGTAATTAAAAAAAATAGATAATTTTGTGGTTAGGCAAGTTAGCCCCCCCCCAAAAGATACATATTTGTACATTTTGGTGTGAAAGGTTAAAATCCATCTTCCTGAGTGTGTATGAGCACCCCCTGGGAGATATGATCATCATTATGATCTTGGTATTTTGAATGTTCATCTTTGCATTTTTGCAGTTTACATATGGGAGTTTAAAGAAGTAAGATGTGCTTTCTATAAAGGAAAGCCTAACTTTGAATCAGGCAAGATATGATGAGTTTTTAGCTTCAGTTCAGTTCAGTTGCTCAGTTGTGTCCGACTCTTTGTGACCCCATGGACTGCAGCACGCCAGGCCTCCCTGTCCATCACCAACTCCCAGAGTTTACTCAAACTCACGTCCATTGAGTCGGTGATGCCATCCAACCATCTCATCCTCTGTCATCCCCTTCTCCTCTCCACTTCAATCTTTCCTAGCATCAGGGTCTTTCCCAGTGAGTCAGTTCTTTGCATTAGGTGGCCAAAGTATTGGAGTTTCAGCTTCAGCATCAGTCCTTCCAATGAATATTCAGGACTGATTTCCTTTAGGATGGACTGGTTGGATCTCCTTGCTGTCCAAGGGACTCTTAAGAGTCTTCTCCAACACCACAGTTCAAAAGCATCAATTCTTCGGTGCTCAGCTTTCTTTATAGTCCAACTCTCACATCCATACATGACTACTGGAAAAACCATAGCTTGACTAGATGGACCTTTGTTGGCAAAGTAATGTCTCTGCTTTTTAATATGCTGTCTAGATGGCTCAGATGGTAAAGTGTCTGCCTACAATGCAGGAGACCCGGGTTCGATCCCTGGGTTGGGAAGATCTCCTGGAGAAGGAAATGGCAACCCACTCCAGTATTCTTGCCTGGAAAATCCCATGGATGGAGGAGCCTGGTAGGCTACAGTCCATGGGATCGCAAAGAGTCGGACATGACTGAGCAACTTCACTTTCACTTTTCAGGTTGGTCATAACTTTTCTTCCAAGGAGTAAGCTTTTAATTTCATGGCTGCAATCACCATCTGCAGCGATTTTGGAGCCCCCCAAAATAAAGTCTGTCACTGTTTCCACTGTTTCCCCGTCTATTTGCCATGTAGTTTAGGGGTAGACAATTAAAATACCTGTCTTGCATGTTCACACTGATATCTTGAAAATAGATAACGAATGAGGATCTACTATATGCAGGGAACTCTGCTCAATACTCCGTAATAACGTATTTGGGAAAAGAATTTGAAAAAGAATAGACACATGTATCCGTATAACTGAATCACTATGCTGTACACCTGAAACTGACACAACATTGTTAATGAACTGTATATCCACATAAAATTTAAAAAGCCAAAACATTGTTTTTAGTTTATATTTTTTACACAATGTTAAATGATATATACACATACAAAGACACATTCTTAAACAAAAAACATACCATATTGTATTTAAAAAAAAAAATCCCCTTTGTTGGCCCAAACTGTTTATTACATTTTTGATTAGGAGCTCTTCCTGTGGTTAGCAGGCTCCTCTTAGATTCCCAGACCCCAAAGGAGAGGGGCGGCTTCCAGCCTCTCTTCCTTAGCCTGTCAGACTCCCCCAGACCAAACCCTTTGGACCACTGTGTGGAAAAGCAGAATTGTCCACAAAGGGTTAGGTACACCACAGAAACTTATCACAACTTAGAAGGAACAAAGACTGTGCCCCCGCAAAGCCCAGTGGCAGGTGCTTCCAGGTTCAGGCCTTCCCAACAATGGTGTCCTTCAGGGAGGCTTCCTCCATTTCTGATCTGTCTCTCCCTCGTCTTGCTGTCCGCATTCAAACTTAGCCGAGAGCCACCATTTTCCACAGGTTCAGCCCAGAGTCCTTTTCATGGTCTCAGCAGAGCTGAGCAATACTTCAGGCCCAAGCTGTGTCACGCTCTGCCTTATATACGAGAGTAGAATTAGGTACTCCAATTCCAATTCCTTCTCCTAGTTTAGTTTCTCACTCTTTTCCTCAGAGACAACACAATTAACCTTGGAAAAAGTCTACTTTTGTTGTTAACATGATATGACTAGCACTGTGTTTTAGGAATAAACTACATTTTCACCTGTTACATGGGCTTCCCTGGTGGCAGCAAAGGTTAAAAAACCTGCCTGCCAATGCAGGAGATGTGGGTTTGATCCCTGGGTTGGGAAGATCCCCTGGAGAAGGAAATGGCAGCCCACTCCAGTATTCTTGCCTGGGAAATCCCATGGACAGAGGAGCGAAATCCCATGGACAGAGGAGCCTGGCAGGCTATGGTCCATGGGGTTATAAGAGTCAACTTAGTTACTAAATACCATCACCTATTATATTGCTAATGAGGCACTTTCCAAACTGAGGTCTGGAACTAGTTGGCTATGGTTTTCCCTTGATTTCAAGAGGAATGGTTTCAATTCTGATCAAATTTATTTGAGCAGCTGATTACATTCTTTTGACTCTAGGCCTCTCTTTGACAGAAGAGTGGGCAGAGTTTGGCAATACATCCCACTACCTCTATGAAAATTATTTCTAAGTTGTAAAGCTCTATAAAATATAATAATAATTATTATCTTCAACCTTCCAAATTAATTTATTCTTTGTCGACCAAGATGTGGGATAGAATGGAGGTGATGAGAAATCTCGAAAGATTTCTTGAAAGAAGGATGAATCTTGAAAGAAAGATAAATCTTTTTGGCCAGGGAAACCTCTATCAAACAGCAGTTATTAAATATATATGTCCAGTGATTTGTGTATGAGGTATCCAGGTGTCCAGAGAGTTTTCTATGAGGCCAGTGGGAAGAGTTATTTATTCATCATATATTTACTGAGTGCCTTCTACCAGTACTGGGAAACAGTGAATAGTAATGTGTTTACAACCTAATATATGAAATGGATCTAATGGCTATTGTACTGGACAGCTCAGGTAATCTGTATCCAGGTATCCTGTGTTTTGTATACATGACCTGCCTCTCGTTTGTACCTGGTTACTGAACAGACTTTTCCCACTCAGATGGAAGTGTTTTTTCCTCAAAAAAAAATGTGTTTTTTTCTCTACAGATAGCAATGCAGCAGACCCTGGTTAGATTCCTGGGTGGGGAAGATCACCTGGAGAAGGAAATGGCAACCTACTTTAGTATTCTTGCCTAGGAAATCCCATGGACAGAGGAGCCTGGTGGGCTTCTGTCCATGGGGTTGCAAGAGTCAGATGCGACTTAGTGGCTAAACCATCATAGCAGGTATCACATTCTGCTGGGCTTTTTGTTTATTTATCTTTTCTCCCTTCCCCCTACCATAAGAGAATTCCTAGTCTTAACCCTTTCCCCACAAAGTACCTTCTGTCTTAGAGGTAGCCATTAACCTCCTTTTTTTTTTTTCTCCAGACCCCCTGCAGTGGAAGCACGCAGTCTTTAACCACTGGACCACCAGAAAAGTCGCCAACCTCCTTTTTTTTTGATAACTATTTCCTTGTTCTTCTTTACTGTTTCAGCACCTAAGTATGCATTCTTTCATTAAAAAAATCTTTTTAGACAGTCTTGACTTTAAAATTTTATAATTTTGTTTATTTGTTTTTGGCTCTGCTTTATTTTCGTTGCTTTGCTCGGGCTTTCTCCGTTTCGGGGAGCAGGGGCTACACTTGGTTGCGGTGAGTGGCCTTCTCACTGCATTGGCTTCTCTTGTTGCAGAGCGCGGGGCTCTAGGGCACACGGGCTTCAGTAGCTGTGGTTTGCAGGTTCTAGAGTGAGGGCTCAGTAATTGTGGCATACAGGCTTAGTTGCTCCGAAGCATGCGGAATCTACCTGGCCAGGGATTGAATCCAAGTCCCCTGCACTGGCAGGCAGATTCTTATTCACTGTGCTACAGAGGAGTCCCTATGCATTCTTTATTCAAGTTTTTGAACTTTATAAAAATGGAATAACATTGTATATGTTGTGAGCGGTTTCTTAACGTACTTTTAAGATCATCTATATTATTGCATGTAGTTTGTTCATTTCTCTATTATATTCTATTATCATATGACAACTTGTCCATTTTTTCTGTTGATAGAGGACATGGGGTTGCTGACAGTTTTTAGCTGTAACAACAGTACTGCTGTTAACATCCTGGCACTTGTATCTTGGTGCAGATGACCCTTTCTCAGGGTATATACCAGGAAGTGACATGCTTGGTCATATGTGGGCCCGTGTTCAACTTCAGTTGATAAGATCAAACAACTTTGCCAAACTGCTCTCTTAGTCTCCCTGTAGTAAATGAAAATTCCTGTTGCTCCACTCCTAGTCAACTTGGAACTGTCAGTCTCTTTCATTTTAGCCATTCTGGTGGGTGGTGTACTATGACTTTGCTGTGGTTCCAATTTCCTTTTCCCTTATAAGATTGACACTTTTCACATGTTTACTGGCTATTTGGATTTCTTCCTTAGTAATGTGCCTGTTCAAATCTTTTTCTTATGATTGTAGTTGTTTATATGTCCGGGGTATAAGATTTCTCTTGTTCCTACATGCTGTAAATGTCTTTTCAGCTTCATTGAGAGATAACTGTTGAAATGTACAATGCAATATTGTAATTTCTTATTTGACTCTGAGATTTGCTTCAGCTTATTGAAATATAATTGACATATGGCTCTGTATAAATTTAGGGTGTACAGCATAATCCTGTAATTTATTTGACTCTGAGTCTTGCTTTTTAGCTCTTTTAATAGTGTCATTTGATGAAACCAAGTCTTAAATATTAATGTAGTTAATTTATTAGTTTTTTAATTATATTTAGTGCTTTTGGATTAATTTTAAAAGTCTGTCCCCTACACTTGTGGTCCTGGATATATTTTCCTGCTTTATTTTCTAAAAGCTTTATTGTTTTGCCTTTCAAATTTATGTCTAATATCCACCTAAAACTCATTTTTGCATGTAAAGAGGCCAATTTCATTTTTTTCCTTCCAAATGGAAATCTATTTGTCCCAACACCAATCATGGAAAACTATTCTTTAGGCATTGCTCTGCATCACCTCATGACAACAATAATCAAATTCCCATGTACAGATGAGACTTTCTTCACTCTTTATTTTTTTAATAGCAGGGGCTGGCCAACAGCAACTGTCTCCTAGGGGAGGTGCTAACAGGTTCAGACTCATATGGGGACAGTAGGGCATCCGTCGGCTCTTTACTCTGTCTTGTTGGTTTATTGGTGCATTCTTGATCCAGTACCACACTGCCTTAATGACTCTGGCTTTATAATAAATCTTGGTATCTGGTTGCACATCTTCCTCCCCCTGGTCTTTCTTTTGCTTCTTCTTCTTTCTCATATTTCTTATATACTTGTCTTTGCTCTTCCATAAAGTTTTAGATTAGTTCGTTAAGTTTCTCTCACACACACAAACCTACCTACTGAAGTTTATCTGAAATTGCACTGGATCGATAGATAAATATGGGGAGATTTGATATCTTCCAATATTGAATCTTGCAGTCTGTAAACACTACTATCTCTTATTTGTTTAGGTCATCTTTGGTGTTTTAAAAATGTTTTCTTTATATAGGTCGTGCACTTCTTTGATTTATTTCTAGATATTTGGTTGAAGGTACTGTAAGCTTCAAATACTCTGCCTTAATTTTCTAACTTTTTCCCTCATTTCAGTTCAGTCGCTCAGTCGTGTCCGACTCTTTGCGACCCCATGATCTGCAGCATGCCAGGCTTTCCTGTCCATCACCAACTCCTGGAGCTTGCTCAAACTCATGTCCATCAAGTCGGTGATGCCATCCAACCATCTCATCCTCTGTCCCCTCTTCTCCTGCCTTCAATCTTTCCCAGCATCAGGGTCTTTTCAAATGAGTCAGTTCTTCGCATCAGGTGGCCAAAGTATTGGAGTTTCAGCTTCAACATCAGTCCTTCCAATGAATATTCAGGACTGATTTCCTTTAGAATGGACTGGTTGGATCTCTAAATTTAGCCTTTTCCCCTAGACTATACAAAAAAGTATTATTTTTGAAAGATAGTATTTTTCTTTCTATTAATATTGTTAAACTCATTCATTGTAACAATTTATCTGCAGATTCTTTTGGATTTGCTACATACATATCCATGAAAAATAACGATTTTGTTTCTTCCTGTTCTTAGTCTTTTTTTTCCCCCCTTCTTCCATTGGCTAAGGACATTCGGGAGCAATAACGGACATTCTTGCCAGTAGTACACTTTTAATCACTAAGCCCTCTGCCTCAAGCCAAAGGCGTGTAATTGTTGGTTCACAGCTGGAGGGTGTGAGTGAGACGCCCACGCTCTCCTTTCAGCGCTTGCAGCGAATTAAGCCAGAGAGTAAGCCTCCCTGAAGCTCGCCTTCCAATTCTCAGGAAGGAGCTGGCAGCCCCCTCCGGTTGCCACGCAACGGCGTCTCTTGACCCGGAGTAGGCGCGAGCCGGTTAGAAGCACGTGCCGCCTCTTCCGCATTTCTGGACTACATCCCCCACAATGCATTGCGCCGCCGGCCTCAGGTTCTCCTAGCGGGGGAAGGGCAGGGCAAGGAGGCGGAGCGGAAGCAGAGTGTGAGGGACAAGAGGAGTAAAATCCCCACAAGCCGGGAATCAACCTTGTTGCTGATTCCTAGCTCAGGCCTTTCTTCATCCCGACCTGGAGGCTGTTTCGCAAGCGCGGGACGCAGCTGACGCCCGCTAATCGGCTTTCTTTGCGCCGCCCCAGCTCGGAAGCCAGTTGGCGTCGGCGACAGAGACGAGAAGCCCACAAGGCGAGGTACTGAGGAGGGGGCGAGAGGGAAGCCGCGGTTGGAGACGGCTCTGTCCGTCCGGCTCGCTTCTCTGCCGGAGCCCCTCGGGCCGGGGGCCGCCTCTCCTCCGCGGTGCCCAGTCCCCAGCCCCATCGGGGCCGCTGCCTCGGGGCGTCCGCAAAGACCCCGCTCCAGCGCTGACCCGCAGCTCCGGGCCACGGCCGAGGAGGGTCTTTGTCCCTACCGCTCCAGGTCTGACAGCCGCGGCCCCTGGGCCCCGGGCAGAGAACCGAGCGTGGCTCGGGCTGCGTGATCCGAGTGGGGCGGGCTGGGTCCCGTGGCCGCTGGCGCGGGGGAGCGACGGACCTGAGCTGCGGGGTTGGAGCGCCCGCGCGGCAGCCGCACTCACTTCTTTTTCCGTTTCTGACAGCTCACTTCTGTTCTACTTTGAGAGAGAAAGTCAGATGCCCTTTTTCAATTCCCTCTCCAAAACTCAGCTGCTGGGTGGCTGGTAAGGATGAATTTAAAGGGCTATGTCGACTGTGGTTTATAATCTCGCAAGCCGTATTAAAACAGCCTGGCTTCCAATCCCGATCGATTTACTGCCTGGCTTTAGTGACCTTGGTTAATTAAGGCTCTAAGCCTGCATTTTCTCACCAATCAAATGGCCGTAACAGTACACATCTCTAAGTTGCTAGAATAAGAAATAATATGCTTACAACGCCACAAATTCTTCACTTGGAAAAATTCTTTGAGTGTGATACTTACATTAGCTATACTGAAGTGGCCCCTAGATTGGTGAGTTTTGTGTTTTTCCTTGTTTAATCATTGGCACTCTGGGTTGTATATTCTTCACTTTATATATCTTGTTCACCTTAAGGACGTAAGTAAAGGATTCTTTAAAATGTGCTGTGTTTTCAATTTCCGCCGTTTTAAGATGGCTGAGAACATTCTTGGAAAATTGATGACTCTGCTTTTTGTGGGTCGGCTTTAGATATGAGGACTTACTCACCCCACCCCCATCCCCAGCTGTGTTCTGTAGGGGATTCTTGGAGGATCTTAAGTGTTTTGACAGAATGAGCATCTAGGTGTTCTGCAGTTCTTAACCTGGGGCTTCACCATCTTTACCTTATGCCAGCTTCCCAACCCCCCGCCCCTTGTACTTTTCTGCTGCTGCTAAGTCACTTCAGTCGTGTCCGACTCTGCGACCCCATAGACGGCAGCCCACCAGGCTCTGCTGTCCCTGGGATTCTCCAGGCAAGAACACTGGAGTGGGTTGCCATTTCCTTCTCCAATGCATGAAAGTGAAAAGGGAAAGTGAAGTCGCTCAGTCGTGTCCGACTCCTAGCGACCCCATGGACTGCAGCCCACCAGGCTCCTCCGTCCATGGGATTTTCTAGGCAAGAGTACTGGAGTGGGTTGCCATTGCAAAAAAAAAGTAGTAGTTTTCTACTGTTTAGTAATTTTCACTTTTGGGCTTTTTGTTTCCAAGTTGTAGTGTTTGTTCTCACGATAAATCCAATGATGGTGATACATTTTATAAAAAATGACTTGAAGCATTTCACATTAGTCCTTCTTTAGTTATGATTGTTCTTGCACTGTTTTCTCCTGAATTTTACTGACATAGGTGTTGAGTTTTTCCTCATGGAAATCTTTATGGTCCTTTGTTGAAACTTTTTCATTTAAAATGTGTGTTCGGTACTACTTTTAGTTCAAATACTGTGCAGTCTGAAATAAGTTCTCTACATTAAGCTGTTTTTGAATGTATGATTATGGTGGGGGAAAAGCCAGTGGAGCAAGGTGAACTTTGGGTAGTGTCTTGAGTGACACATGCGTGAAAAAAAATTACTTAAGAAAAGGAATAGTCTACTGAATGTATTTCATCAGGATATCAGAGAACCAGAGAGTCAATACGTGAAAAATGTATTTAAACTGTGGGAGATGGCATAGTGCACATAAAGATTTCTGATTCATTTAGAAATGTGTGACAGAAATACTCGTTTTTAGGAAAAAATGTTTCTCTGTTGGTGATGTCATTTAGTCCTGTGTAAAGGACAGAATAATGACTATGGAAATAGGAGACCTTGATTCTTGTCCTGGGTCTGTCACACTGTATAACCTTAGTTTCCTTTGTGGTTCTCAACTTCCTCATCTTTCAAATAGAGAATTGGTCTGATTCCAGGGACTCTTCTAACTCAGACTTTTCAGTGATAAGTTCTTTTTTAATGTGGGGGGAAAAATGATGTAAACCCTTTTAATAATTCATTTGTGTCTTAGGGTACTTTTTCCCCCACCTTGGGGAATGGGTACATATGAAAGAAGAGAAAGGTGCCATAAACAAGAATCTCTTTTCCTCCCTCTTTCAGGAGCTGCACATGTTTTCTCTGCATTTTTGACATGGTTAGTTTTCTTCCTCCATACTCTGTATCTCTTTTCTTTAGTCGCAGTCTCTTTATCTGATATGCCTGCTTTTATATAACTTGGGATCCCATGGACAGAGTAGCTTGCAAGCTACAGTCCATGGAGGCGCAGAAGAGTGGGGACAGGATTTAGCAACTAAATAACAGTATAACTTGGGTGTGTCAGTCCCCCTAATTCAACCTTGTTGTTTCTTTTTTGTGATATTTATTATTTATATTATTTATTTATTAATTATTTTTACTCCAAACAGCTTGTTTTTTTTTTTTTTTTTTTTTAGGGGCCTTTTTGTGCGAAGTCTCAGGCAAAGGTGCCCAGTCCTGGTCGGGTCAGCTGTGGAAGGGGAGGTGGGGTCATGTGGCACAAACCATGATTGGCTGAGGCGGTGGGCAGGTCAGGCTTTGTGCCTGAAATATCTAGTAGGGCGTGATGTATTTTGGATTACACTTTCACTGTGTGTAGTGCTTGAATAGTTTCCCCTTTGCTCTAACATCCTCCTTGCCACCCTCACTTATTTTACTCGTTGCCTTTTATCTGTCTTTGTCCTCTCCAGTGCTTTCGTCATTGTTTGCCTCTCCCCAGTATGCCATCTAAAAATGATCTTAGATCTTGAGATGTGATATTTCTGTGTCTTAGCTGGAATTATAGTGTAGCTTCTCCCAAGGCAGTTCACATTTTAAATCTTAGATCAAATTAGTAGTGGGTGGCTGTGTCCTATGTTAAATTTTTTCCCTAGTTGTTAGCCTCAGGCAATGTTATGTAGAGAAACTAGAAAATATTTTAGGAATGAGCCTTTCTTCTGAAATTACATTCAAAGGCAAGTCTGTGGCATACTTAATTCTTTTTTTGGAGAGAACTATCTGAACCTCTGAGCTCTAGTGAGAACATACTGTGTCTTTTTGTAATAAAGATCTGCTTTTCCAGCTGTAAATTCCGTAGGAGACCAACAGGCAGTGATTCTTACAGCACCTTTGGCTGAATGAGAGCTTCTGTGCTTGCTAGTTGCTGCTGTTGCTGTCAATAGTTACTTCAGTTATATATTCATAACGGCACAAAAGCAGAGCCCTGAATGAATGCAAAAATGGGACTTGAAGGAGAGAGTTCCAAGGTAGGATTGGCCATCCACTGAAGTTTTTAGTCTTGCTATTGCAATGTTTGCATAAAAATACAAGGAAATATTTCAAGATCAGCAGTGTGAAATGCAGTGTTTTTAACATTTTGGACTGCAGCCCATAGAAAGGGACCTTTTAACCTACAGACTCCATGGATATATAACTCTGTGGGCGTGTGTATGAAAAATATATATGTGTATATAAAGCTGAAAAAAGTTTTATGAAATAAAATCTATATACCGTACAGTCTACTCTGATAATTTCTATTTCATTTATATATTTTTGGCTATGTTAGAGCTTGGTGGTTGTGTGCGGGCTGTCTCTAGTTGTGGGAGGGGCTACTCTCTAGCTGTGGTGCGCTGGCTTCTCTTGTGGAGCGCAGGCTTTAGGGGTCACTGGGCTTCAGTAGTTGTGGCTCTTGGGCTCTAGAGCATGGACTCAGTAGTTGTGGCTATGGTATTAGTTGCTCCTTGGCATGTGGGATCTTTCTGGGCTAGGGATCGAACTCATGTCCCCTGCATTGATTGGCAGATTCTTAGCCACTGGAGCACCAGGGAAGTGTTCTGTATTTCATCTTGTTTAAAAGGGCTAGTCGAAAAGTAGATTCTTGTTCCTTGCTTTTGAAAAAACTCTGGAGTCCTGGGCTGAGAGTTTAGATGCTTAATTTCCCCATTTGTTTGATATTGGGTAGTCATTAATCCTCCTGATGCTTCCCTTTCCTTATCTTTACTTATTTATTAAAAGATATTCATTTCCTTATATGAGTGCACTGTCTCTTAGTTGTGGCACGTGGGCTCTTTAGTTGCAACATGTAGTCTCTTAGTTGCAGCTTGTGGGATCTAGTTCCCTGACCAGGGATTGAACCCAGACTCCCTGCATTGGGAGCACAGAGTCTTAGCTACTGGACCACTAGGGAAGTCCCTCCTTGTCTTTAAAATGAGGATCTTCTAGCTTAAATATTCACTGATCCTCTATCTTTACTTTTCCCTAGTAATAATTTTGGAGTAATATATTCGTCTTTAGGTCTTTGGCTAGGGAGAAACCACTGAAAAATAGCTTAGATATGTAGTTACTTGCATGTTTGCTGTTTGGCAAGAACTTTGAAAAATCTTTGTTCATATGTAAATCTTGTGAATTGAAATGAATGCATTAAGGTCTGTAATACAGTAAATATATAAATTAAGAAAAAATTTCCCCATGTTCTTTGTTTTTCTATTTTTGTGTTTTGTAATGAGCAATATGAGTTTGAAAAGTTGTATTTAAAATGCTTGACAAAACAGAAAAAGAGACTCAGATGTATAGAACAGACTTGTGGACTCTGGGAGAAGGCGAGGGTGGGATGTTTCAAGAGAACATCAAACATGTATATTATCTAGGGTGAAACAGATCACCAGCCCAGGTTGGGTACATGAGACAAGTGCTCGGGCCTAGTGCACTGGGAAGACCCAGAGGGATCGGGTGGAGAGGGAGGTGGGAGGGGGGACCGGGATGGGGAATACATGTAAATCCATGGCTAATTCATTTCAATGTATAACAAAAACTACTGTAATGATGTAAAGTAATTAGCCTCCAACTAATAAAAAAAATAAATAAATAAAATGCTTGACAGCAGTTACAAATTAACATGCCATCACATTGCCAGATAGACTTTACTTCTCCTCCTCCTTACCACTGCCCTTTTCTAATGTTTTCCTGTGTACAGACCACCATGTCAGATCACGACTGCTCGTACGTTGCCCAGCAGCGGACCTGCCGTTCTCATGAGAAAAGGGAGTGCAGAGCTTTCTCTGCTTGTGGGTCTCCTTTTGTTCATTTTGGACAATTTCTCCAAACCAGGCCATTCCATGTGGGGACTGGGATCCCTTTCATTCTCATATGTTTGTACTGAAGAGAACAGAAATAAGGAATTTACTGTCTCCTCCCAAGATTCTGGTTAGAATTCTCAAGGTTTTGGTTAGAAGGAAATTGGAGCCAGACTTCATACTTCCATTTCTTTCTCAGATCAGACCTCCTGAGAGGGCCTTCCTTGACCTCATGGCTCATTTGGCTCCTCCAGATTCTCATTTTTTCTCAATCTCTCTGATTATTTTATTTGTAGCAATTTCTTGCAAGCTTAAATTAGCTTGTTTCTGTGTTTGCTTGTTACCATCCTACTTCTACTAAAGCGTAATCTTTAGAAGAGCAGGAATCCTGGCTTGTTTCCTTTCACATCTCCTATTCCTGGCACATAGTAGGTGCTTTAATAAATATTGTGAATGAATAAGTGAGCAAATGAATGAATAAACCAAAGTCTTTCAGGCTTAAATGAAACTGTATGTAGTAAAGGTTGTGTTTGAATATGGTTCTTTCTGCATCATCCCTACCCCCCCCCAACCATTTTTTCTGGAAATGTGTTCTTATCATTGTATTTGCTGATCATGGTGAAGATACCTACATCCAGAAGACCTTATATATTTTTTCTAGTTCTTTTGCTTATGTTAAAAAAATAAAGATCTGATTTCTTAAGTTCTTCCTATAGCAACTTTGTAATACTTTGATTTCTGTGAGTCAACATATTTGAAACTTTAATATGCCAACCTGATGGTTTAAAGAATAGTCCACACTATATATTTTCAGAATTTTTAGTATCATTGACCTAAACTGCCATTACTATTTTCTTGTTACATTCCTTTAAAACAAAAAAGAACAAAGTTCACTTAATATTATAGTTCATTCGGTACTTACAAACAGTCTTTTCTCCTGGAGGTAGGGAAGGTAGTGTGGTATAGAGAAAAACCTAAATAGTGAGTCAGGACCTGTGTTCAGGGCCAATACAGTTTCTGCTACTAACTGATTGCCTCCATTTTAGGCAAGACACTTAACATCTCTGAGCTTTAGTTCCTACATCTGAAATGTGAGAAGATTAAATCAGATTTCTGTCCAGGTAAATTTTTTTTTCCATTTATTTTTATTAGTTGAAGGCTAATTACTTTACATCATTGCAGTGGTTTTTGTCATACATTGAAATGAATTAGCCATGGATTTACATGTATTCCCCATCCCAGTCCCCCCTCCCACCTCCCTCTCCACCCGATCCCTCTGGGTCTTCCCAGTGCACCAGGCCCTGGCACTTGTCTCATGCATCCAACCTGGGCTGGTGATCTGTTTCACCCTAGATAATATACATGTTTCAATGCTGTTCTCTTGAAACATCCCACCCTCGCCTTCTCCCAGAGTCCACAAGTCTGTTCTATACATCTGAGTCTCTTTTTCTGTTTTGCATATAGGGTTCTCGTTACCATCTTTCTAAATTCCATATATATGTGTTAGTATACTATAATGGTCTTTATCTTTCTGGCTTACTTCACTCTGTATAATGGGCTCCAGTTTCATCCATCTCATTAGAACTGATTCAAATGAATTCTTTTTAATGGCTGAGTAATATTCCATAGTGTATACGTACCACAGCTTCCTTATCCATTCGTCTGCTGATGGGCATCTAGGTTGCTTCCATGTCCTGGCTATTATAAACAGTGCTGCGATGAACATTGGGGTGCACGTGTCTCTTTCAGATCTGGTTTCCTCGGTGTGTATGCCCAGAAGTGGGATTGCTGGGTCATATGTCTGCCCAGGTAATTGAAAATACAGTCATCTCTCGGTATCTGCAGGGCGTTGGTTCCAGGTCCACCTCTACCTTTACTGCCCTGTGACCATGGATGCCAAAATCTTTGGGATGCTTAAATCCCTTATATATTAATAAGATGGCATGTTATTTGCAAATAACCTACACACATTGTCCTGTATACTGTAAACCATCTCTCAATTGTTTGTAATACCTAATACAATGTAAATGCTGTGTAAATAGTTGCCAGTGCTTGGCAAATTCAAATTTTGCTTTTTGGAACTTTCTGGAATATCTTTTCATTAAATATTTTTTTTTTTTCCCTTTTCATTATATATTTTCTATCTGAAGTTGGTTGAATCTGTGGATGTGGAACTCAACTGACTGTAATTTTATCTTGAAATTCTCTTCTCCTCTGCACCTTTGCCCCTCAGATATATTGCCGGGAGATCACATTGGTGCTCGGGGGAGATGGTGGGGTTAGGCTCAGGGTGTGCTTAAAGTAAGTAGCATTTCTGCTGATTGTCTTTCAGGCTCTGTGGAAGTTATGGCTGCAGTGTAGGGCGTGTCACTCTTGCTCTTAAGAGACGTGGGACTTAAAGAGACAAGGCTCAGCTGGTATAAAGTAGTGTGCTGTGAGATGTGAGAAAAGGAGGTGAAAGTGGACTTGAGTAAGGTTATGAGGTTTTAAGACCCTTCTCATACAAGTAGCATTTAAACAGATACTCTAGTCTCATTTTAGGCCATAAAGGGGAACTGTTCTCATCAATGACATGCTATTAAGTCATCTTAATCGTTTGGTCTCTCAGTTGTGTCCGACTCTTTTGTAACCCCATGGACTGTAGCCCGCCAGGCTCCTCTGTTCATGGGATTTTCCAGGCAAGAACACTGGAGTGGGTTGTCATTTCCTCCTCTAGCGGATATCCTTGACCCAGTGATTGAACCTGCATCTCTTATGTGCCCTGCATTGGCAGGCAGTTTCTTTACCACTAGCGCCACCTGGGAAGTCGTCTAGTAAAACATCCCCTGTGTTAACTCAAGTTACTCAAATTGCTAACTGATATTGCTGCGTAAGTACCTGATACTACTAATAAATGTTAATATTTATTGCGTTAGTAGTATAAGGTGTCATTTATCCTCACCAGTGTTAGGTAGGTACTGTTGTCTCCATGATGTAAGTGAGACTTTACCGTTTAGGAAGATGAAATAACTTGGTTAAGGTTTTAAAGATAGAATATTGTCAGCCCTTTGTATCTGCGGATTCTGCATCTGTGGCTTCAACTGTGGATTGAAAATACTGAAAAAAATTCCAGAAAGTTCCAAAAAGTAAAACTTGAATTTGCTACTGTTTATATCACATTTACTTCCTGGTGGCTCAGACTGTAAAGAATCTGCCTGCAATGCAAGGGGACCCAGGTTTGATCCCTGGGTTGGGAAGATCCTTTGGAGGAGGGCATGGCAACTCATTCCAGTATTCTTGCCTGGAGAATTCCATGGACAGAGGAGCCTGGCAGGCTGCAGTCCATGGGGTCACAAAGAATCAGACGTGACTAACATATAGCATTTACATTTGTATTAGATATTATTAGTAATCTAGAAATTATTTAAAGTATACAGGAAGATGTGCATAGATAATATGCAAATAATATACCACTTTGTATGAAGGACTTGAGCGTCTGTGGATTTTGGTATCCATTGAGGGCCCTGGAACCAACCCCTGCAGATACTGAGTGTGGATCATACTGTATGTAATTTCATATGGAGATTGATAGAGAGTACCTTGAGACTGGAGGTGGGGTAGAAGTGGGAGTGCTACTTTTTGAAGAGGTGACATTTGAGTAAAGGAGGAATACTAAAGGAGGAAAAGGAATAAGCCATGGGGAGAGCATTTCAAGCAAGGGAATAGCAGTTGTGTTGACCCTGAGTTCAGAAAGAATTTGGTGTGTTTTGCCTAGCTTGACTGTAGTACAGTGAGCAAGGGGAAAGTGGTGTGAGATTAGGACAGACAGAGATAATGGTGAAGTCAGATATGCAGAACCTTCTGGACTGTGGCCATGTTGCCAAACGTAAGTTTGTGTGCCTCATGCACAGGGAGGCCAAAGAGGCCAGAATGGGAATTTGGAGCAAGGAAAGGTTTATTGCAACAAGCATGAAAGGAGAATGTGCACTCCTGCTCAGAAACCCTAAACTCCAGGAATTGTGTGCTCATCACTGTTGTACCTTGACGGCTTCTCCTTTGTTTCTGCATTCTCTCCCTTCTGTGATTAGTATCTGTTTGAACCTGCTGAAGCCTTCTCTTTACAAACAAGAAACAGGGGGCACAGAAAGGCATTTGTACCTAGGAGGGCTCCACTGGGTCCTATTTGGTTTCAGTAAATAGTTTTAATTTTATTCCAAGTACAGTGGGAAACCATTGATGAGGTTTTTTTTTTTTGTTGGTAACTGTAAGTTTGTTTCCTACATCTGTGACTCTTTCTTGTGCTGTAGATAAGTTCATTTGTACCATTTTTTAAGATTACGCATATAAGTGATATCCCATGATATTTGTCTTTCTCTGTCTGACTTCACTCAGTATGACAATCTCTGGGTCCATCCATGTTGCTGCAAATGACATTATTTCATTCTTTTTTTGTGGCTGAGTAATATTCTATTCTACCTATATACCACATTTTCTTTATCCATTCATCCATCAGTGGACATTTAGGTTGCTTCCATGTCCTGGCTGTTGTAAATAGTGTTGCAGTGAACATTTGGGTGCATGTATCTTTTTGAATTGTGGTTTTCTCTGGATATATGCCCCAGAGTGGAATTGCAGGATCATATGTTAGCTTTATGTTAGCCCAGGAGTTAATCTACCTCCTTCCTTATCATCACTGCCTTACATATCCAGAAGTTTTTCTTCATCCCAGAGTATTTCTGAAACTCTGTACTCTAAACCATAACTCTCCATTCTCTCCTTCCACTAGCCTCTAGTAACTAGCATTCTACATTCTATCTCTGACTAACTCTTCTAGGTACCTATACAAGTGGCATCATATAGTATTTGTCTCTTTGTGTTAGCTTCTTTAACTTAGCATAATGCCTTTAAGGTTCATCCATATTGTAGCATGTATCAGAATTTTATTCTCCTTTATCACTGAATAATATTTCGTTGTATGTATATACCACGATAAATAAAACATTCACCTGTTCACCTGTTGTTTCCACCTCACAGTGCTGCAGTGAACATGGCTGTACACGTTCCTCTTTGAGTCTCTGCTTTTGAAATGAAGCAGGACCCAGCGGGGACCACTTGGTACAGAAGCCCTTCCAAGCCCCCCATTTCTTTTTTGCAGGATGAAGTCTTCAGCATCCTAGACCTCCCTGAATTTCAAAGGGCAGATTCAAATAGTTGCTAATCAGGCATGTCAGGGTATGCAGAAACAAAGGAGAAACATCAAGAAACTATATTGCAGCAATTAAAGTAGTATTGTGGTTCCTCCTCAAGGATTACATATATATATAATATCTTCAAGTTTTTCTGAAGGAACTAAGATTCCCACACAGGTAAGGATGGTTAACTTCAGCTGAGCACAAGATTCCTGGAACACCGCCTTGTTAACCTCATCAGCAACCAATCAGAAGAGAGTCACATACCGTACAGCCCTCATTCCAGATTTTGCCGATGAAAATTTGTCCCTGAAAACCATCAAGGACTTCTTGATTTTTGAGCATGAGCTACCTGTTCTCCTTGGTTGGCCCTATAATAAACCCTTCTCTGCTCCAAACTCCCACATTTTGGTTTGACCTTAATATGCATTGGTCTCATGTATTTGTGTTCCATAACACTTTCAGTTCTTTTGTAATTATACCCAGAAGTGGAATAGCTGGGTCAAATTGTTTAATTTTTTTAGGAACTGCCAATACTGCTTTCCACGGCACCTGCACCATTTTGTATTGGGTTTCAGTTTCTCTTCAGCTGTACCAACAGTTTTGGTTTTGTTTTTTTCTTCTTGTTGTAGAAGAAAAAAATGTTTTCATCTACCTTCTTAGGTTCAGTGCTCAGGACTGTGCAAACTAAACTGACGAAAGATCAGTTAACAGGAGAGAAAGGTTGTTTCATGTACAAATGGTGCACATCACAGAAATGAACTTAAAAAATAAAAGAAGCAGTTACTGCTGAGAGCATATATACCATTTAAACAAAGAGCCATAAATTATGGAAGTGTGATAAGACAAAGGAAAAGGAGTTTGAGCTTCTGGAGTCAGTAAATTGTGGGAAGGTAAATAAATGGGGGAAACTAATAAAAGATAAGATTTGTTTTAGTAAGGCATGTTTGTACAGATTTGTCTCAGCATCAGTGCCCTGTCTCCTGTGATAGAGCGTTCTCTCTCACCTTTCTCATAAGTAATTCATGTTTTGCTTTCAGGTAGAAAGGGGGAGATCAGGGAGGCCTTACTGCATCTGCTGTTTCTCAGTTATCTTTGACTCAAAATAATCCTTATACCAAAGTGGATATTTTGGGGTGACATGTTCTGATGCCCTTCATAGCCATCCTCATGGTGTCAAGTGGTATTTCATTGTGGTTTGAATTTGCTTTTCCCTAAAGATTAGTAGTTTGAGTACCTTTTCATGTGCTTATTCACAATTTGCATATTTCCTTTGGAGGAAGAAATGAAAATTGTGACTATTCAGATATGGCTTGTTTTGCTCTGAGGACAATGGCTTGAAGTGGGGTTGGAGAGGAATCTAGGAAATCACTTGAGAAGTAGCGGCAGTGATTTAGTTGGAGATGATGGTTCTGTTGCCCTTCTTCAGGTCTAGTACTTTACAGATACTTCATTTTAAGTGTGTCTCCTCTCCTTAATTTTTCTACTTTTGGGCCATATGGTGTGTAATTCCTTTTGTAATTTCTGCAGTTGGATGAGAACTTTCCCCTGGGAATCCTAAAAATATTCAGAAGTCTGTCTCTTAGGTCAAAATAACGATTGATGAAGCAAATATGTTACTGAACCAAAACTTTGATCTGCCCACATGCAATAAAGCCAAGCTAATCTGCTGACACTGGGTTGTTGGGAAGGAAAGTACAGTGTTTATTGTAAGGTGCCATACAAGTTGTGATGCTGGTAGCTCAGCTTCTTTGTACACTGTTGCAAAATCAAATCTCAGAGACAGAGTTTTTGGTAAAGTAGAAAAAGATAGCTTTAGTGCTTTGTGAGGCAAAGGTGGGGAGACAGTGGGCTCCTGCCCTTGAAACAGTGTATCCTCACTTGGGGAAGATAATAAGTTTTATAGTAAATGTTTAAGGAGGGTATGGTCATTCCGTGGATATTCTTCTGAAGGGTTGGTGGTGAGGTAGGTAGGAGTCAGCATCATCAAACTTTAGGTCCAACTGGTCTGGGGTCTGCTTGCTTGTGGGAAGCATACCATAGCTTAAAGAAATTGTTGTGTGTATCCTTAGATGGGGAAACAGGACCTTGCCCCAAGGCTGCTCTTGACTGTTTCTCCCTGGTCTCTCATCCCCTCCCTTCCCTAATTAACAACTGCTTGAATCTGCCCATTGGAACTCAGGGAAGGTCATGGAGGCTGAATGAAGGCTGTTTCCTATAATCAAAGAAATGGGGGACACAGAGGCCTGTGGGAACCTGAATGGTATCAGTTCTTTGGGACAGATAATGCTCAAAAAGTCAATTTTCTGGAGGAAGCTTTTATAGACAAAATTTGGGGTGAAGGCTGTATGGTGTGTGACTTTCTTCTGACTGGTTGGTGGTGAGGTAACAGGGTCATCTTGTGCTCAGCCTGAAGTTACCATCTCTCACCTGTATGGGGACTTTCCTGCAGAAGAACTCAGAGGTGTGTTATGTGTATTCTTTGGGGAGGAACCAGGACCATGCCCCATCACTGTACTATTGTTTCTTTATTTTATTTTATTTTTTTGGCTGCACATGTGGCATGTGGGATCTTAGTTCCCTGACCAGGGATTGAACTCATGCCCCCTGCAGAAGTGAGGCGTCTTAACCACTTGGACCACTGGGGAGGTGTCCCTATCACTGCACTGTTGTTTCTTGACTCTTTCTCTTTTGTTTCTGCATTCCCTTACTTTGCTGACTAGCAATTATTTGAACCTATCCTTTGGAACTCAGGAAAGGCCTAGGGGGCTGAATGAAGTTTGTTTCCCAAAAACAAACACCAGGGGACACAGAAAGGACTTGTATCCAGGAGGTCCCCACTGGGTCCTGCTCGGTTTCAATAATGATGTTATTTTTGCCTTTAAAAACTCCAGTTGTTTCTTGGGACATGTTTTGATGTTTTACTTTTTAAAATAATTAGTAGGAAGTTAATATAGTGGGCCTGGAAGTTAAGATTTAAGTTTTTATATTTCAGACTGTTTTGGTGGAGGAAGAATACTACGCTGGATTGTAGCCATAAGTCCTCAGTGACAGTGTAGGCCTTTTAGGTTTCTAGTTATTGTCTCTGTCCTGATCTAGGTGGCCTTTCAGGAGCTGAACCGGTACTTGAAGGACAAAGAAAAATTGGGGTGTTCAGTGTTCAAGTTCTCTGCCATTTGTAACTTTGAACATTGCACAGAAATGGGTCAGGAGATAGAAGGGCTCCAGGTTAGACATTTACAACTGTCCTCCTGTTTGCATTTCATGGGGCACGAAAAAGTGGGTTTCAGGCATGATACTTAGAACTGTTAGCATTTCCTGAGACAAGAGTTAGATGGGCTGCAGTTGAGGAATTTACTGTCAGCTTCCTGTTTGCTCTCCAAAATGGAAGTAACAACAGAAACAGGGTAAATAGCCAGTCTTTGTCTCTTGTAAACACCTTAAGGTAATAGTCATGGCAAGGACAAAGAGGGGCAAAACCCTGTTTGAGTAAAGGATTAAGGGATCTCTACTCCCCCCTCTTTTGGGACAAGGGAGACACTACACATGCGCAGAAAGGCTCCTTGTGGATGGGTCAAAAGTCAGGGGATAATGCCAGGCCATAAAGAGTCTTGCTCCTCCTCAAGGCCTTCACTTTGAGATGCATATTGGCTGGGGGGGTGTGTGGGCACAAGGGGAGGGTTCCAGGGTAGGTCAGGAGAAAAAAACCAAATAATTGGCCTGAAGGAAGACAAAGATCGGGAAGAACTGAGGTATATAAATGACTTAAACACCTCCTTGTGGAGCTCCTTCTCACTAGGGGGGATGCCTGTACCCTTTTCTCTTTGGGTGTACATCTCTGCCTTGCTTCTGTCTTAGCTAAACAAACTGATGCTCCGTGTGCTCTCCCACTTGTTGTGCTGTGTCTCTAGTACCTGCACTTATAGTTTCTGCCTCTGTGATAAATGTATTTTTGGGAGCAAAGTTCCAGGGAGAAATAGCTTCTGGCCTCTAGCCATAGCTGGTCTGGTGGCTAGGATTCTGGTTTTCCTCCAGGCTCCCCAGCACTGGGATTAAAAAAAAAAAAAGAACATTTTCCAGGTGGTTTTAATGTGAAGCATTCCCTCAGAAGAGACCAAAAGCAGTATCCTTTTTGGTATTTTAGTCACCTCTGCTGGGCTTGCTTGCAGTAACTTGTGGAAATGAGCCCTCAGATAACAGTTTTTAGGTCTTCTTGGGTCACTGTGGAGAATCCTCATGGACTGTTGAGTTGTTCAGCTCTTTGTCAGGCAGAAGCTGGCTCTGGGCCATCATTTAAGCTTAGAGAAGGCTCTAGGGTGTCTTCCACACTCATTTATTCCTTGGTGTCCTTTTGTAGTTCCCTCATGTCTTGAGGGATTAATTGCTCCCAACTTCTGACCTCTATGCTATTCCCAGAGACAAACCCTTTTCATAGTAAAACTTCTTATCTCTATAGAAAACCATGTAAGAAACACAAGCAAGTTACATAGTGTATAAATTTCGCACTGCTGAGTCACTATGAAATTTCCCTGACTTCCTTCTGAGATGGTCTGCTTTAATTTTGCTGTAGGCAATGGTGAGTAGACACATTCCATGTAGAATCAAAGCTACGGAGACCTTTCATGAAAGCCTCTTTTCTGAATTTGTGATATAATTGGGTCATACACAGTACAGAGCCAAAAGGGGGGTTCTTTATTTAATGTTTGCAGCTTTTTGGGTCCCTCAAACTGAGAAACTCGGCTTCCTTGTTCCCTGGGGTTTATGATTCTGGGGACATACCCTCCTCAGCCGTGCTTCTGCCTCGTTTCCTCCCAGGGTTTTCTCTCTGTCTGGTGTTGGTACTGCCTTTAAGCAGAGTTTGTGTTCATGATAGTGAGCAGTCTGTCATTCCATTTTTTAAAAAAAATTATTTATTTATTTGGCTGCACTGCGCATCTTGTGGGATCTCAGTTCCCTGACCAGGGATTGAATCTGGGCCATGGCAATGAAAAACCAAGAATCCTAACCTCCACCAGGCCACCAGAGAACTCCCCATCCTCTCATCCTTAAGTTTGTACCTCCTCGGAGGGATTTTACCTCTTATGGGTTAGGCTCCCTGTGTTTAACTATTCTCCTTCACTAGTCATTCTGGCTTCCTTACCCATGAACCTCCTGTTCTCTGCCTAATGCCATTTACAGTTTGGGGATTTGTCACTTTTGTGAAGTTTTGTCACTTTTGTGGAGTTTCATAAAACCTAGAAGTTCTAATATGGCTGGGTTTAAGGACCCTTTTAAGGGAAAGAAGAGACCCTGAATGGAGATGTAGATTCTGAATTTGTGGACTTGGTGATCCTCTTCAAAGTTCGGGCTAGTGAAGTGAGTGGTCCTGAGTATTAAAAAATCTGGGCAGCCTAACCTCATGAAGCCTTACTTTAGTCATCTTTGAAGTGGGAACAACAACATTTTTTTTTGAGGTTATGTAAATCTTAAATGAAGTAACCTTTGTGAAGTGTTTATTTCGGTCTGGACCGGTGATAAGGATTCAGTACTTGTTAACCACAGTGGTTGCTGCTGCTGCTCTTTTAATGCCATTGCTGTAAAAGAGGGCGGTGGTTAAGAGCCTGAGCTTTGAATCCTCTCTCTCCCACTATCTAGTTGTTTGATCTTGGGTAACTTTTTTTTTTAATGTAGGATATATCTCTCTATAAAAAATTATTTATTTTTAATTGAAGGATAATTGCTTTATAATATTGTGTTGGTTTCTGCCATACATCAACATGAATCAGCCATAGGTGTACATATGTCCCCTCCCTCTTGAACTGGGCAACTTATTTAACATTTGTTTGCTTCAGTTTTTTCATCTGTTTAAGTTAGAATATTATTAGTATGGAATATTGTGAAGATTAAATAAGCTAATTTATGTAAGGAGATTAGAGTAGAATATGGTATGAAGTAAGTAAGTGTAGTAATGATTGTTGCTGTTATTTAACTGAAGTATATATCCTCTTGCTTCTGGTTTTGAGTCTCTTCCTTTGTGGCCTTGGACAGGTATAGTAGCCTAGAGCTTTCTAGGCTCTCGTTTTAACCTTCACCTGCCAAAATACCTTCAGGCCTGTGTTCTCAATTCTCTGGTGATGTCACTTTTCTGGCTTTATGGGCTTGCCACCTTTAGAACCCTGTTGTGACTGCTTCAGGACAGATTCCCAGTTGATTTTTCCACTGGGTACTGGGTTGGATAATCTAACACTCAGGTCAAACTTGAAAAGACATAAGCACCTGTAAAGATGTATGAAGGAAGGTTTACACATATGAAAGAATGTTTTTAAATTTTGCTTGGGAACCCAGAATTTCTATTTTCTGAACTTAAATGTAAAAATCTTTGTAGAGAAAAATATTAGGTGATGTTTACCTTACTTCGTTAAACAAAATTTAGTAATCCAATATTGATATTAATGATATTGTTTCAGTGAACTCTGAAGGAGTTTGTTGTATGCACAACAAAAAAAAAAAGAAGAAAAAAGCAGAAGAAAATTAGAAAATGAGTTAATTCTTTAATTTTTAATTGCTTTACATAGTAATTAACAGACCTAGTTGGTGGTGTAGTCATGGTTGTAGTGAGGTTTGGAAAGATGAATATATTTCAGTAAGAGTAGATGGGTGTCCCTCAAACCTTGGAGCTCCAGAATTTACTAGACGTGTGTCAGGGACTGGGTGGCAGGGTGGAGTAAAGTAAGAATGGGAATTTTCTGAACCAAAATTGGCAGGGGAATAGATCTCCCCCTTAAGCATACCTCAGCGCACATGCATTTGCTAGAAAAACTTTGATTATATGTGTTTTGTATTTTGATATTTTGCATAAGATCATTGAGTAAATACTTTCTTAATTTATCTTCAAAAAGGTTTGAAAGCACCTATGCTAGAAATCAAATTCCTAGGGCAAAACAGGATTTTCCTGCTTCTTAGCATGTATGCTGGCTCATAAATATGTGTTGAGAGTGATTGAATGCTTTACTTTCATTGATACTATATTCATTTCTAGCCTTATTATCCTCAAACTAGATTTTATTACTTCAGTTAAATAGGTTAGAATTAGTGTGTTTTATTTGCCCATACTACTTTAGAAAGTTAAGAAGTTCTTAGGGATTATTTTCATTAAGCTGTACAATGCATTTTTTGGACTCTAGGTATATTTCTCCCTGAAGAATTTTATCCCATTAGACATAATTGAAGAGTTTTCTTCACTGGACCCTTTGGGCACATTATTCGGGCACATTATTACTCTTAAGATGTTTATGATTCCTTGATTGTTATTACTTTATCTCTTTTAAAAAACTGAAGTATAACTGTTTAGTTTTTCCTCAAATCATAAAAATACATACCTGTTTAGAATTGTAAATTTGGAAATGTGAAAAAAAGAGAGTTAGTGCTTGTCATGTCTGGCATAAACTTAAAAGTGTAAACTTAGAAATTATGACTTATTTTTCATCTGAGGTTGCTTATTTTTTAAGATTATCCGTTGTCATTAGTGGCATTTTCTAGTGACATATTGGCATACTTATTGTGGGTTTTGTTTTGCTTTTCAGTCAGCTATTTTGATCTTCCAGTCTGTTTCACCTTTCCTATTTCTGACTTTCATTTTGGAATCAACTTTTTTTTTTTAAAGGAGAAGGAGGAATAACTTTCACACATTTAGGTTGGTGACTTGTATTTGAAGAGACTGATATCTCTATAAATCTTATATATTCATCATTTTAGTTACAGACGATGAGGAGTTATTCAAAGAGTTTCATGACCATCGTGGTGTTTCTTCCAGGGAGTTCTAATGAACTGACATTTATTTCTAGTTTAAATTTTTGAAGAGCTGTGTAAACAGAGCTGATAAAAGACCTGGAAGCTTATTTAGTGATAGAGAAAATTATAAAAAAGAAGACAATACAATTCCAAATGAAAACTATTTGTAGAATCCCTTCTTTAGTCTATCATTGTCTATTCTATTACTGATATAGTTAAGACTAATCGCCTTTTTTCTTCTCAATTTTACAGAGTTAATTGTGAGTTGGAGGCAACCTTGCTGAAGATGAAGAATATACATTAGAGGAGGAGTTTTTTTCTTTCACGTCTTGATTGCTTGGTGACTTGCCTCTAGGTACCATTTTTCAGTTGAGTCTGTTTGGTTCCTCAGAAATGGTTTTTACAATCTCAAGAAAATCTATGTCCCAGAAATTGAGTTTACTCTTGCTTGTATTTGGACTCCTTTGGGGATTGATGTTACTGCACTATATTTTTCAACGACCAAGACATCAAAGCAGTGTCAAGTTACGTGAGCAAATACTAGATTTAAGCAAAAAATATGTTAAAGCCCTAGCAGAGGAAAATAAGAACACAGTGGATGTCGAGAATGGCGCTTCTATGGCAGGATATGGTAAGATAACCATAGAATATTCCCGGTTTTCTTCTCTTCTTCCTGTCCCCATTTAATGATAATCATGGAGATCCAACTCACTACTTCATGCATAGGTGTTCACAGAGTAATTTTGTCTTGCTTTTTATTATGAAAAATTTCAAATGTACTGACAAATAGAAACCTGATAAATATCCAAATAATACATCACTTGGGTTTTAACAATTCTAACATCTTGCAGTATTTGCTTTGTCCAATTTTTGGAAAATATTTAAAATTATAAAAATTGTGGCATTTTACTGCTAGATATTCTCTATGTATCCCTAATATAATGACTTTCTCCTGCATAATCAGGACTGTTGTCATCCCTAGTTCCTATTTGCGTTTTTCCTGATGGCCACTTTACTGCTGCTGCTTTGTCCCTTCAGTCGTGTCCAGCTCTGTGCAAGCCCCGTGGACGGTAGCCCGCCAGGCTCCTCTGTCCATGTGATTCTCCAGGCAAGAGCATTGGAATGGCTTGCCGTTTCCTCCTCCAGGGGTCCCACATTCCTATAGCTCATCAATTGCACGACGTCCGTGAGTTCCTAAGAAGCAGCCTTTGCCAGCGTCTCCAGTGCTGCTTGTTGCCGTTCTCCTTTTCACATCCCGCTTGCTGCTATGTTTTAAGTTCTTTAAGTGTCGTGTTCTCTCTTGCCTTTAAGACTTAAAGAGAAGAGTTAGATCACGGTGTGTGTATGTGAATGTGTGGACTATTTCAGTATTTTTTTAATTAAAATTATACATGTATGTATTTAAACAAGCAAACGTGTTATAATTGTGAAAGGGCAGTTTTTACCACCTCCAACAGCTCTCAAATTTCCCATTCCTTAGAGTCAGCCATTTAAAATTATTTAATCTGGTGTATTTGGTGATTACATCCATGTCTCTAAATAGCATGTTCTGTGAGCTCCTTCTTGACTTTTTCACTTACAGGAATTATCTGTTTACTTCTCACTACAAGGTGAGAGTTCAGCTTTCTTTCTTCCTCCAAATTGCATCCCACCCACCCTAGGCTACTTTCACACACACACACTTGCTTCCTGGCCCATCATAATTTTGGTTGAAATAATATTCAGTGTTTGTATTATTATGACTGTGTTGGCGGCATTTATTAATATTACTGAGCCATATAATACATTATGATTACTTTTCCTTGTCTGTACAACTGTATTTTCCCCTGGAAATAAAGTTTATAAGGATCAATTCTTATTTCTTTGCCTAGTTTTCTATCCCCATGGCCATTTAAATCTCCTTCAGTATATTCAGACACGTTAGGTATTTTGCCACTTTTTTCTTGGGTAAACTCTTTCCTAGAGCCTTTGGATTTGCTCTGGCCTGGTCTGTTTCCTCTCTAGGCTTCAGTACTGAACTGTTCTAGAATCTCACTCCACCAGCATCCCATGGATACCCTTTCCCTCTGTCGTGTTGGATCTCCTGTATCCTAGAATCCTGTGACTTCCCCTTTATTGGTTAAGCCCTCATTTTGGGGGAACAGACCCATTGGGAATTTTCTCAGAAAGGTAGAAAAGGTCAAAGTCCTTGCATATCTGAAAAGTTCTTTTTGTTGCTACCCTCTATCTTCATGCTTAACTGACAGTTTTGGTATTAGATTGGAAATAGTTTCCCTCTGATTTTAAAGGCTTTGTTCTTTTTTCTTCTTTCTTAGCTTCCATTGTCCTTTTGGGAATCTAATGCTGTTCTGGTTCTTCAATCTTTATATGTGACTTATTTTTGGATGCTTATAAGATTTTTGTTGTTTTAAAATTTCTTTTAAAAAATTTATTGAAGTATAGTTGATTTACATCTTCTGTAAAGTGATTCTGTTATACACACACACACACACACACACATATTCTTTTTCACTTTTTTGCCATTACGATTTATCACAGGATGTTGAATGTAGTTCCCTGTGCTATGCAGTAGAACCTTGTTGTCTTGAGATTTCTTGATGATGTGCCTGCGTATGGATTCATGTGCTGGAACCTTGGTGGGCACTTTAAATCCCAAAACTTACATCCTGTATTCTGGAATAGTTTTCCAAAATTATTTATTTGATTTTTCCCTGCACATTGTTTTCATTCTTTCTTTTTGGAATTGTTATTCAGCATTTGGGCCCTCTGAATTGGTCCCCTAATTCCCCTTTATTTGCTTTCCTAGTTTCCACCTCTTTGTCTTTTTGCTTTATTTGTTGAAGTTTTTCCTCAGTATTTTCAGTTTTATATGGAATTTTTCATTTTGTCTCTTTCATTTTTAACTGCTAAGAGCTCCGCTTTTGTTATTTCCCTAAGGTTAATTAGTGATAACTTTTCTGAAGTGTTTTTTTTTTTTTTTTTGAAGTGTTCTTAAAGAGTGAGACACTAAAACCTTGATGGGAAATGCTGAGTTGCTGAGTGGTGTTCACTCAGATGATCTGACTGGGTCATTTGTTTGGGAGTATCCTTCATATTTACAATGACTTCTGATCACTACCTACCTGTAATTCGGCCAAATTTCACAGGTTAAGGGCATAATCCTTCACAATACTGCCCTTACTTCAGACACCAGCCATAAGTTTGGGTGTCCCCAGGTCATCTCCACTTTTTTTTCCAGCTGTCTACAAGTTCCAGGGTTCCCACTATCCTCTTAGGCTTATAATGCATGAGATCAGCTCATGGAACTCACTGAAAGCAGTGTACTTACTGTTACAGTTTTATTACAGCAGAATGAAAATCAGAATCAGCCAAAGGGAGAGACAAACAAGGCAGGTCTGTGAGGATTCCAGATGCGAACTTTCTGTTGTTTTCTCCCTATGAAATCAGAACACGTTGCCCTCCTGGCATGTCAGCGTGTGTCAGTATTAAGAGTATTGCCAGTGAGGTGAGCCTATCGAAACTTTGGGGTCCAGAGTTTTTACTGATGTTTCATTGTGGATGTATGATTGATTGAGTTATTAGCCACGTGGTTGAGCTCAATTTCCCAGGCTCCCTCACCTCTCCCCTACTGGAAAGCCTTAACCCTCTCATCACAAGATGGGTCTTTCTGAATGGCTTGCCCCCATTCTGAGTCACCTCGGTACACAGTATCTAGGGTTGCACCCAGAGTCCCAGTTTAACACATTATTGACCTGGGATGGTTTTTGCAGAAACTAATACCTCTGGTGCTAATCCATCTCTGCTCAATAATATGTTAATATCAAGTGCAATTCCTTGGGCCCACCATGAATAACAAAGACAATCAGCCAGGAACTTCCTGGCATTCAGAGTCTGCCTCCCAGGATCCTGGGACAGAGGCCAGCTAAATTTTTCTTTCCTTTTAAACAATTAATGAACTGAATTTTGGCTGTGCTGGGTCTTTTGTTGCTGTGCTTGGGCTTCAGTAGTCACGACACGTGGGCTCATCAGTTATGGTGCTCGGGCTTAACTGCCTTGCTGCTGCATGTGGAATCCTCCCGGACCAGGAATAGAACCTGTATCCCCTGTACTGGGAGGTGGGTTCCTAACTACGGGACCACCTGGGAAGTGCCCCAGTTTTTTTAATTATAGTATCAGTGTCTGTTCATGGCAAATAGATGGGGAAACAATGGAAACAGTGAGAGACTTTGTTTTGGGGGGCTCCAAAATCACTGCAGATGGTGACTGCAGCCATGAAATTAAAAGACACTTGCTCCTTGGAAGAAAAGCTATGACCAACCTAGACAACATATTGAAAAGAGACATTACTTTGCCAACAGAGGTCCATCTAGTCAAAGCTATGGTTTTCCTTGGAGAAGGAAATGGCAACCCATTCCAGTACTCTTGCCTGGAAAATCCTATGGACGGAGGAGCCTGGTAGGCTGCAGTCCATGGGGTCCCGAAGAGTTGGACGACTGAGTGACTTGACTTTCACTTTTCACTTTCATGCATTGGAGAAGGAAATGGCAACCCATTCCAATATTCTTGCCTGGAGAATTCCCGGGACAGAGAAGCCTGGTGGGCTGCCGTCTATGGGGTTGCACAGAGCGACTGAAACGACTTAGCAGCAGCAGCAGCATGGTTTTTCTAGTGGTCATGTATGGGTGTGAGAGTTGGACTATAAAGAAAGCTGAGTGCTGAAGAATTGATGCTTTTGAACTGTGGTGTTGGAAAAGACTCTTGAGAGTCCTTTGGACAGCAAGGAGATCAAACCAGTCCATCCTAAAGGAAATCAGTCCTGAATATTCATTGGAAGGACTGATGCTGAAGCTGAAACTCCAATACTTTGGCCACCTGATGCAAAGAGCTGACTCATTAGAAAAGACCCTGATGCTGGGAAAGATTGAAGGCAGGAGGAGAAGGGGATGACAGAGGATGAGATGGTTGGATGGCATCACTGACTCATGGACATGAGTTTGAGTAAGCTCCAGGAGTTGGTGATGGACAGGAAAGCCTGGTGTGCTGCAGTCCATGGGGTTGCAAAGAGTTGGACACAACTGAGCGACTAAACTGAACTGAATATCAGTATGTTTAGGTCTTTTCTCTTGAGCTGGTCAGACTCCTTAGAGAAGGGCTTCCAGTCTCTTCCAATGCTTGCAGGCCATTTATGCCTCCAAGTGTTTTGGGAGTGGACACTTGTTCTCTGAGCAGGGGAGAAGGGTGTGGCGGGAGGAGTGGTCTCAGTACTCACTCTGTGAACTCTCACTTCCTCCTCCAGTTTTCAGTGTGGTGCCCAGGTCTTCAGCTGTTTTACTGGCTTCCAAAAATACCTCTCAGATTTTCTGCAGTGGTGGAAGGGCTATTGCCAAGTTTGGTGTGGTAGAGAAAATTTAGCAATCAGATTTCTTTATAAATCAGTTTTTATCCAGTCCTTCGGTTTTTGGTTCCTTTTTTACTCCTATTTTCATTAGTACCTGATACAGCAGCTCCTGGGCCATTTGCACTGTGTTTCTATGGAGAAAAATGAATTGCTCTTTGTTTTCTCTTATTTTTTTCAATTGTTTTTGGTTTCTGTTTCAAGATCCAACTTTTTCAGGTATGCTAAGTCAGTTGTCCAGGACACAAAGTAGCCATTCCTCTCCATGGGTGCCTGCTCTGTCGTATCCGACTTTGTGATTCCATGGACTGTAGCCCACCAGACTCCTCTGTCCATGAAATTCTCCAGGCAAGAATACTGGAGTGATTTGCCATGCCCTTCTCCAGGGGATCTTCCTGACCCAGGGATTGAACCTGTGTCTCTTGTGTCTCCTGCATTGGCAGGCAGATTCTTTACCACTGACGCCACCTGGGAAGCCCCAGGTCTCATCCATCTGCTTTCCAGCTTCTGGAATTTTGTTGCTGTTGTCTCCTTTCTTGTTATCTTTGGCCTCATTCATGTATGCATAAAAAAAAAGAGAGTGAAAAAGAATCACCTTTATTGTTTTGATGGAGTATCTAGAGTCAGCAAAGGTTTAAGTGCCTTTATTGAGTTTAACCATTTTAATCTGGGAATGCCCTGGACACTTTTTTATTCTCCCCTTTATGATGATTTTTAAGAAGTGATGAGGGTTAGTCTGCATTGGCTCTTGAGAATCAAATATCGACTAGAGATGGAGTTGGTATAAACTGAGATGGGGGTACTAGTGGCAGATGCAGATTAAATGTTACATTGTTTTGCATTCTGTTTAGTCCAAGGATGCTGATAGAAATGTGAAGAAGCAATTCTTTTGAAACAAGAGAAATACTTGAAAAAAGGTTTCTCTGCTTGAGCAGAATAACTGATATTTTTAAAGGTAGCTGTTCTGTGCTATGCTGCATAGCTGTGTATAACAACTCAGTTTTAAGAGCAAAATGAGACTCATATACACATGGTATCTTTTAAACTATATTTTAAAATATATGGTGGAGCTAGTACAATGTCAGTGAATATATACCTGCATCATTTAATGACCACATGGTATTTAACCAGTGATCTGAAATTTTTTTTTACTTATTTCTGGTTGTAAAAAATAGAAGCATTCAAATATTACAGAAATATACACCATAGATAAAAGAGCAGAGAGAGAGAATGTCAATTAATTTGGTATATATTGGGAATAGCAGACTTTTTCTTATAGGGCTAAATTGTAAGTATTTTCAGCTTTGTGGGTCATTTGGTCTTCTTTTCAGTAAATGAGCACAACTAAGTTCCAGTAAAACTTTTCTTACAAAGACACATAACCAACCAGCTCTAGTTTGCAGACATACCATCAAGCACATTTTGAACAAAAATGGGATTGTACTATATATGCTAGTTTGTAACTTTCTTGTTTTCACTTGATTACAGATACCTTTCCATGTTATTACAGATAGTCTGTGTCATCCTTTTTAGTGACTTAATATTGTTTCGTTTTAAAAGGTTCCTTTTTCCCCTGCTTGTTCTGTAGTAATGGATCATTTGTTGCTAACTTTGTATGTTGGATTTAGTGCTGTGATACGTGTGTGTATATGAAATATATGTGTGCATAATACATGTGTGGTATTTTATGTTTGTGTGACTGTTTCAGCAGGATAGATTTCCTGAAAATGAACGTTTTTGGCTAAGGGTATGCATGTTAAATTTAATAGACACGTGTCAAGTTGCCCTCCAGGGTTGTGCTGCCAGTATGCATTACTATTTCCATTCTCCCACCACTGTCGAAGTGCCAGTTTCTCCACACTACACCAGTTCTGTTTACTTTTGAATGGCATCTAATTGTTTGCTTTTGCATTTCTTTGTTTACAGGAGAGGTTGAAAGATTTTCTAGTTTGTTGGCTGTTTGTATTCCTTATACATACAAGAGGGAATATTTTGTATCCTTTGTCAATTTTTCTGCAGGGAAATTACTTGACTTGATTTTTTAATAAAGACCTTCATGCTGTCAGTATATGTAGCATTTGGTTTTCCTCTGATTCATCAGTTGTCTAATAACTTGGTAGATTGTTTTTAAAAATTTATATGGTAAAACGTGTCTATCATCTTTTATGGTTTAGTTATATGCTTAAATTTTTTTTTCTAAAACTTACATTGTAATATATTGCAGTTTTTTTTTTTTTTTTTTAACATTTTTGTCTGTAATATGGGCTTCCCAGGTGGTGCTAGTGGTAAAGAATCTGCTTGCCAGTGCAGGAGATGTAGGAGACTCAGGTTCAGTCCCTGGGTCAAGAAGATCCCCTTGAGGAGGAAATGGCAACCCACTCCAGTATTCTTGCCTGGAAAATTCATGGATAGAAGAGCCTGGTGGGCTACATAGTCCACGAGGTTGCAAAGAGTCAGACAAAACTGAGCAACCAAGCTCACACACACGTCTGTAATACAGTTGGGATTTCTGGTGCAAACAATGAGAGATGCTGGTTCTCTTTTGCAGACTAGGTAGCTAGTTATTTCAGCTTCATTATTTGAATTCTGTCCTTGCGCCACTAATCTGGAATGGCAATATAAATTACAGTAAAATGAGAATTTCGTGAGTTCTGGTGAACTTGAACTTTCAGTCATTGATAGAAACCATTTAGCCTCTTGTTGATGCCATATAAAAAGGCTAGTCAGTCAAAATAATATTTATTGAATGATCTTCCCTTGAGCTATATAATGTGATTTTCCCAGTTGGCAAACAAAACACAAGCTAATATATTTTTTTAAATGTTGGTCTACAATGAATTATTACTATTTCAAAAGCCATGGACAGATCAGTCCAGCTTTAAGATTACTGTCTGTAAATTTTGAAGAGTAACTTGTACTTTCTTTTTAAGATATCATCATTTCTTTGTAAGATGTCTTAAAAAGATATCTAAGAATATTGCTTAACATTCTTAGTTTTCTCTAAGAAAAAAAAGCTTATGTTTCTTCCCATGTAGCGTTTTTTGGATTCTGTGATTTGTGCAGAGCAGTGAATTTGGGGTTATTGTTCTGATGCCCAGTGACTGTTAGAGAACATTTGCAGTTGACCTGTGGTTTCCTTCACCTGAATGTACAGCAACACATCTTTTATCACCTCAGGCTTTTCCACCCAAAGTCTGACCTTACTTTCTTTTAAGAGTTTTGGTTTTACCATCTGTTGTTGTTGCTAAAAAATGGACTCCACCAAATATTTTCAGAGAATTGGAGAACAGTTTAGTGTTAATATTTAAATGCTATTCTGAGAATTAAGAACTGTCAACCAGGCACAGACAAAGACAAAACAAACAAAACCCCAACAGAAGCCTATATTCAGTAGACAAAGAGGGGCAGCCTAGCAAGATAAAAACTTTGGACAGCAAACATTTCTCCTCCAGCCAGACACACAGAAGAAAGTTACCACTCTTCCACCCACGTATCAAAGGCCAAGTGAGGCGCACAGACTCCCACCCTTGTGAGGCTATGACAGAGCATCCAGACTCCTCCTAGACCACATGGGGAGCCAGAACTTCTACCCTCACACAGTAACGAGGTGCTCAGCTCCCTCCCTCGGGGGTGACGTCAGAGGAGTGGAGAGTGAGCACTTCCACCGTTGCCCAGTGGTGAGGAGCAGTCCCCATCACAATGCCAGTGAAGCGTATGTGGGGAGGGGGAGCCTGGAGCTCCTGCCTCCATCCAGCAGTGACACAGAGCTCACCAGCTTCAGGTGGCAGTGGAGGTGAAGCGGGAACCTGGACTTTTGCCTCCACCTGGCAGTAACCAGGTGACACCCCTCTGCCCTGCCACAGTGGTATCAGAGAATACTACTTAACATAGGAGGTTTAAATAAGATCTAGACTTTCATCATAAAATTTGTAAATGTCCTGGTTACAAATAAAAATCAGTTGTCATACCAAGAACCAGGGAAATCTTAAACTGAATGAAGAAAGATAACCAATGACTGATGTTAGAATGATCTGAACAAGATTTTAAAGCAGTCAGGATTGAATGCTTTAGTGAGGAATTAATGAGCACAAAGAACAGAATGAAAGAACAGAAAGTCTCAACAGGGAAACAGAAAGTCTCAGGAGGTAAATAGAGCACATAAAGAAAAACTAAATGGAAATTGTTGGGCTGAAAAATACAATGACTGAAATGAAAAGTATGAGTTAGCATCTTGACTCAAAAGTAGAAAGGAGAGAACAGAGGATAGAATCAGTGAACTGAAATATAGAATGATGTAATTACCCAACCTGAACAAGAGAGAAAATAGATTAAAAAAAAAAATTCCAGCACATTAGGGACCTGTAGGATTATAACAAAAGGTGTAACGTTTGTGGAAGAAGAATGAGGGCAGAGCTGGAAGAGTAGTTCAAAAAAATTATGACCAAAAACTTTCCAAATTTTTCAAGAGACACAGACCTCAGATTCAAGAAGCTGAGTGAACCCCAAGTATGATTAGTCAAAAAAGTCCATGCCAAGATACACTATAAGTAAGCTTCTGAAAACTTAAAAGAGCAATTTAGGAAAAGAAACATTTGAACTTAACCTGGTGACCTTAGGATTCTGGGCTGCCACAGTTGTGGCCTGGCTTCAATCCCTGGTCAAGGACGATCCCACAAACTGTGTGATGTGGCAAAAAAAAAAAAAATCTTTTGACAAGCACCTAGAGAAAAACAACACTTCCAATGAGAAGACAATTCAAATGACAGTGGATTTCTCATCAGAAACCATCAAGACTAGAAATAAGTGGCATATATATGTATATATATATTTAATTGGAGGATAATTGCTTTACAATGTTGTGTTGCTTTTTGGCATGTTTTGTTTTAAATGCTTAAAGAAAAGAACTCTTAATCCAGAATTCTGTACCCAGTAAAAATATCCTTTGGGAATTAAGGGAAATCAAAGGTGTTTCTTAGATGAAGGAAAAGAGTGTTACCAGCAGACCTACACTAAGAAATGGCTAAAGAAGTTCTTTCAATGGAAAAGAAATGATAAAAATAGAGGAAACTTGGAACAATCAGGAAGGAAAGAAAGACACAGTACATAAAAATAAGGGTAGGTCACTAGGTTCTTTTTCTTCTTGATTTTTCTAAACTGAAGCAAAAATTGTTGAAGGAAAAATTATAACACTGCTTGATGTGATTCTAAATTTATGTAGAGGAAATATTTAAGGCAGTATCTTATAAACGAGCTAGTAGGTAAAAGGATGGCATATTCAGATTTTTAAATTCTGAATAAAACAAATCAAGGAGAGGGAGAGATGGACTTTAGGAAATTTGCTTCTTAGGCAGTTGTGGAGCCTGAAAAGTCCAAAATCTTCAGGGCAGGCTGAAAATTCTGGCAAGAACTGATGTTTAGGTCCGAGTCTGAAGGCAGTCAGTCTGGGGACAAAATTCTTCCTGTTCCAGAAACCTTAGTCTTTTCTTAAGGTCTTCAGCTTACTAGATGAAGTATACCCACATTATGGTGAGTAATTACATTACTGAAAGTCTACTGGTTTAAATGCTGTGCTAACTTGTTTCAGTCATGTCTGACTCTTGCGACACTATGGACTGTAGCTTGCCAGGCTCCTTTGTCCATGGGATTCTCAAGAAAGAATTCTAGAGTGGGTTGCCATGCCCTCCTCCAGGGGATCTTCCTGACCCAGGGATCAAACCCTGAGTCCCTGCGTGGCTTCTGCATTGCAGGTGGATTCTTTACTGCTGAGCCTTGCTAATCCCATCTAAAAAATACTTCTGTAGCAATATCCAGGCTGGTAGATTTGTCTACATACCACAGCCTAGCCAGATTGACACAAAATGAACCAGCACAGATGATGGTTGTTGTTCAGTCGCTCAGTTGTGTCCTATTCTTTGCAACCCCATGGACTGAAGCATGCCAGGCTTCCCTGTCCTTCACCATCTCCTGGAGCTTGCTCAGACTCATGTCCATTGAGTTGGTGATGCCATCTAACTATCTCATCCTCTGTTGCCCCCTTCTCTTTCTGCCTTCAATCTTTCCCAGCATCAGGATCTTTTCCAATGAGTCAGCCTTCCATCAGGTGGCCAAACTATTGGAGTTCCAGCTTCAGCATCAGTCCTTCCAGTGAGTATTCAGGATTGATTTCCTTTAGGATTGACTGGTTTGATCTTCTTGCAGTCCAAGGAACTCTCAAGAGTCTTCTCCAACACCATAATTTGAAAGCATCAATTCTTCAACACTCAGCCTTCTTTGTGGTCCAACTCTCACATCCATACATGACTACTGGAAAAATGGTATCTTGAACTCTGTGGGCCTTTGTTAGCAAAGTAATGTCTCTGCTTTTTAATATGCTATCTAAGTTTGTCATAGCTTTCCTCCCAAGGAACAAGCGTCTTTTAATTTCATGGCTGCAGTCACCATCTGCAGTGATTTTGTAGCCCAAGAAAATAAAGTCTGTCACTGTTTCCATTGTTTCCCCATCTATTTGCCATGAAGTGATGGGACCAGATGTCATGATCTTAGTTTTCTGAATGTTGACTTTTAAGCCAACTTTTTCTCTCTCCTCTTTCACCTTAATCAGGAGGCTTTTTAGTTCCTTTTCACTTTCTACTATAAAGGTGGTATCATCTACATATCTGAGGTTATTGATATTTCTCCCAGCAATCTTGATTCCAGCTTGTGCTTCATGCAGTCAGGCATTTGCATGATGAACTCTGCATATAAGTTATATAAGCAGGATGACAGTATACAGTCTTGATGTACTCCTTTCCCAATTTTGAATCAGTCTGTTGTTCTATGTCTGGTTCTAACTGTTGCTTCTTGACCTGCATACAGGTTTTTTAGGAGGCAGGTAAGGTGGTCTGGTATTCCCATCTCTTGAAGAATTTTCCAGTTTGTTGTGATCCATACAGTCAAAGGCTTTAGTGTAGTCAGTGAAGCAGAAGTAGATGTTTTTCTGGAATTCTCTTGCTTTTTCTATGATCCAGTGGATGTTGGCAATTTGATCTCTGGTTCCTCTGCCTTTTCTAAATCCAGCTTGAACATCTGGAAGTTCTTGGTTCATGTACTGTTGAAGCCTCACTTGGAGAATTTTGAGCATTACTTTGTTAGCATGTGAAATGAGTGCAATTGTATGGTAGTTTGAACATTCTTTGGCATTGCCTTTCTTTGGGATTGGAATGAAAACTGACCTTTTCCAGTCCTGTCGGCCACTGCTGAGTTTTCCAAATTTGCTGGCATATTGAGTGCAGCATTTTCACAGCGTCATCTTTTAGGATTTGAAATAGCTCAACTGGAATTCCATCACCTCCACTAACTTTTCGTAGTGATGCTTAGTAAGGCCCGCTTAACTTCGTACTCCAAGATATCTGGTTCTAGGTGAGTGATCACACCATCACGGTTATCTGGGTCAAGATCTTTTTTGTATATTTATTGTGTATTCTTGCCATCTGTTTGTAATATTTTCTGCTTCTGTTAGGTCCCTACTATTTCTCTCCTTTGTTGTGCCCATCCTTGCATGGAATGCTTCCTTGGCATCACTGATTTTCTTGAAGAGGTCTCTAGTCTTTTCTACTCTGTTATTTTCCTCTATTTCTTTGCTTTGTTCACTTAGGAAGGTTTCTTATCTCTCCTTGCTATTCTTTGGAACTCTGCATTCAGATGGATATATCTTTCCTTTTCTCCTTTGCCTTTTGCTTCTCTTCTTTTCTCAGCTATTTGTAAAGCCTCCTCAGACAACCATTTTGCCTTTTTGCATTTCTTTGGGATTTTTTTTTTTATCTTTTAAAAAGTTTTTATTGGTGTATAGTTGATTTATAATGTTTGTGTTTCAGGTGCATAGCAAAGTGAGTCAGTTATACTTATATCCACTCTTTTTAGATTCTTTTCTCATATAGGTCATTAGAGAGTACTGAATAGAGTTCCCTGTGCTATGCAATAGGTCCTTATTATCTATTTTATATTCAGTAGTGTGTATATGTATATTGGGTTGTTGGAAAAGACTTTGCTATGACCAGTGGATTCTTTTGGCAAAACTCTGTTAGGCTTTGCTCTGCTTTATTTTGCACTCCAATGCCACACTTGCCTGTTACTCCAGGTATCTCTTGACTTCCTACTTTTGCATTCCAGTCCCCTATAATGAAAAGGACATCTTTTTGGGTGTTAGTTCTAGAAGGTCTTGTAGGTCTTCATAGAACCATTCAACTTTCAGCTTCTTTGGCATTAGTGGTTGGAGCATAGACTTGGATTACTGTGATACTGAATGGTTTGCCTTGGAAACAAACAGAGATCATTCTGTCATTTTTGAGATTGCACCCAAGTACTGCATTTGGACTCTTTTGTTGACTGTGAGGACTTCTCCATCTTTCACTGCAAAGAATATAATCAGTCTGTTTTCAGTATTGACCATCTGGTGAAGTCCATGTGTAGAGTCGTCTCTTGGGTTGTTAGAAGATGGTGTTTGTTATAACCAGTGTGTTCTCTTGGCTTAACTCTGTTAGCCTTTGCCCTGCTTCATTCTATACTCCAAGGCCAAATTTGCTTGTTACTCCAGGTATCTCTTGACTTCCTACTTTTGCATTCCAGTCCCCTGTGATGAAAAGGACTTTTTCTGTGTGTGTTACTTCTAGAACATCTTATAGGTCTTCATAGAACCATTCAACTTCAGCTTCTTTGATGTTAGTGGTTGGGGCATAGACTTGGATTACTGTGATATTGAATGGTTTGCCTTGGAAACGAACAGAGATAATTCTGTCGTTTTTGAGATTGCACCCAGGTACTCCATTTTGGATGCTTGCTGATTATGAGGGCTACTCCATTTCTTCTAAGGGATTCTTGCCCACAGTAATAGATATAATGGTCATCTGAATTAAATTCACCCATTCCAGTCCATTTTAGTTCACTGATTCCTAAAATGTCGATGTTCACTCTTGCCATCTCCTGTTTGACCACTTTCAATTTACCTTGATTCATGGACCTAACATTCCGGGTTCCTATGCAATATTGTTCTTTATAGCATCAGACTTTACTTCCACCACCAGACATATCCACAGATGGGCATTCTTTATGCTTTGGCTCCGCCTCTTCATTCCTTTTGGGACTGTTTCTCTGCTCTTCTCCAGTAGCATTTTGAGCACCTACCAACCTGGGGAGTTCATCTTCCAGTGTTGTATCTTTTTGCATTTTTCATACTGTTCATGGGGTTCTCAAGGCAGGAATACTGAAGTGGTTTGTCATTCCCTTCTGGACCATGTTTTGTCAGAACTCTCCACCATGACCCATCCATCTTGGGTGGCCCTACACAGCCTGGCTCATAGAGTATCTTTGAGTTAGACAAGGCTGTGGTCCATGTGATCAGTTTGGTTAGTTTTCTGTGATTGTGGTTTTCATTCTGTCTGCCCTCTGATGGATGAGGATAAGAGGCTTGTGGAAGCTTCCTGATGGGAGGGACTGGCTGTGGGGAAAACTGGGTCTTGCTCTGGTGGGCAAGGCCATGCTCAGTAAATCTTTAATCCAATTTTCTGCTGATGGGTGGGACTGGCTTCCCCCCCTGTACCTTGGCCTTAGGCCAAACTATGTTAGGGGTAATGGCAATTAATGGTGACCTCTTTCAAAAGGACTTATGCCAAGATGCTGTGGCCCCCATGACTGTTGTAGTCAGTGCCCCTGACCCCACAGCAGGCCACTGTCAACCCACACCTCTGCTGGAGACTCCTGGACACTCACAGGCAAGTCTGGCTCAGTCTCTTGTGGGGTCACTGCTCCTTTCTCCTGGGTCCTGGTGCGCACAAGGTTTTGTTGTGCCCTCCAAGAGTCTGTTTCCCCAGTCCTGTGGAAGTTCTGTAATCAAATCCCACTGACCTTCAAAGTCAAATTCCCTGGGGATTCTTAATCCCTTTGCTGGATCTGCTGGATCACAGATGGTTAAGAGAGGTAAAGCTTCTATATATCACTGTGATGGGTAAAATGACTATTGTACATTATGTATATGATGTAATATCCAGAACAACAAAAGCTTGAAGAGAGATACATTTAAAAACCCTTCAGAAATATAAAAAAATTCTAAAAAATACTCAAGTAACCCATAGGAAAGCAGGAAAAGGGAAACAGGGAAGTGAAAAAACAGAACAAACAAAAGATGAAATTTCAGACTGAAGTCCTAATATACCAGAATTGGATTAATTGTTAGTGTTATAAATACACTAGTTTGAGGACATTGGCAGATTGGGTTATAAAACATGACAAAGTATGTGCTGTCTACAAGAAAGTCACTTCAAACTTAATGATACTGGCTGGCTGTAAGTAGAAGGATTGGAAAAGATATTTCATGCAAATATTTGTCAAAGGAAAGCAGGAATGTCTACATTAATAACAAATCAAGTAGACTCCAGAGGAAAGAAAACTACCAGTGTTAGAGAAAAGTGAAGTCGCTCAGTCGTGTCCAACTCTTTGTGACCCCGTGGGCTGTAGCCCACTAGGCTCCTCCGTAGTGTTAGAGAAGGACATTATGTAGTCATAAAAGGGTCAATCCACCCAGAAGGAATAACAGTCCTAAATGTATCTACAAAAATGATAGAACTGAAAGTAAAAATGGATAAATCCACAATTATAGTTGAGAATTTTTCTGATCTCTCAGAAACTGATAGAACTAGGCAGAAAATCTACAAAGATATAGAAGACCTGAAGAACACAGTCTAAGCAGTGGACTCCTACGTATATGGAAGCTCCATCAATAACAGCAGGTTATACATTGTTTTTTTCAAATTCTATAAGCATTTTATTTATCATTGAAGAAGAAACACAGGAGCAGGTTCTGTGTTGACTTCAATGAGACCAAATAGTTAATCTTTAACATAGCTACTGCAGTCCAAAATTGAAGTCAGCATAGGGGATATACATGGGTTTTAACAGTCCATAGAACATTTACCAAAATAGTTATCCTAAGACATAAAACAAACCTCAACAAATTTACAAGAATTGAGATCGTAAAGTGTATTCTGTGACTGTGGTGAACTCGAATTAGAAATAAAAGAGTGGTAATAGGACAATCCCCAAATGAAAGTGCAACATAAAAAATTGTAGGACACAGCTACAGCCATGCTAAGAGAGAAGTTTACTTTAGAAAAGTACATACGTTAGAAAGAGAAGTCTTAAATGTATAATCTGAGCCCCCACCTCAAGAACCTAGAAAAAGAAGAGCTAAAGAAACCCAGAGCAGAGCAGAAAGGAGGAAATTATTAAAATAAGAACAGAAATAAATGAAATTGAAAGAAAATCAGTAGAGAAAATCAATGAAACAAAGAGCTTTTCCTTTGAAAGAATGGGGAATAAACTGGCAAACTTCTAATAAGACTGACAGAAAAATTGCAGTGTCATTATAGACCCTGCAAACATCAAAAGCGTAAGAAGAGACTTCTATGAACAGCTCTACACATAAACATAGTAACTTATATGAAAGGGGTTAGTATCTCTAAAGCTGTCAACTAGTACAATCACCCAGTATGGAATAAGTAATTTTTTTTTTTTTTTTTTGGAATAAGTAATTTGAATAGCTCTGTACAGGTATAGCTCAGAGATAACTTGGTTCTAGACCACTGCAATAAAGCGAGTCACTCCAAGTTTTTGGTTTCACAGTGCATGTAAAAGTTACATTTACACTGTAGTTTATTAAGTGTACAATAGTAATAGCATTATCTAAGAAACCAAATGTACACACTGTAATTAAAGATACTTTATTGCTGAAAAATGCTAACCATTATCTGAGCCTTCAGCAAGTCATAATTTTTTTTTTAACTGGTCTTGCCTTGATGTCAATGGCTGATGACTGGTCAGGGTGGTGTTGCTGAGGGTTGGAGGGCTGTGACAATTTTTTAACATAAAACAACAGTGAAGTTTGCTGCATCAGTGGACTGTTTCACAAATGATTTCTCTATAGTACGCCATGCTGTTTCATAGTGTTTTACTCACAGTAGAACTTCTTTCAAAATTGAAATAAGTCCTCAAACTCTGCTGCTGCTTTGTCAACTAAGTTGATGTAATATTCTTAATGTTGTTGTTTTTTTTTTGTCATTTCAAGTCTTCATAGCAACTTCACCAGGAGTAGAGTCCATGTCAGTAAACCAGTTACTTTACTCATTTCTTAAAGAAGCAACTCCTCATTTGTTAAAGGGTTTTTTTTTGTTTGTTTGCTGATTTTTTTTTCTGTCGTGAGATTACATCAACTCAGTGACAATCATAAGGCTCCACCTCGAATTCCAGCCCCCATACTGTTTTCACATATCTGCATATCTGATCACAGATCATCATAACAAAGACAATAATGAAAAAGTTTGAAATATTGTGACAATTACCAAAATGTGATAGAGACATGAAGAGAGCAAGTGCTGTTGGGAAAATGGCACTGATACACTTCCTTGGCACAGGGTTGCCACAACCTGTGAATTTGTATAAACAGAAAATTATACAAAGTGAGATAATGTTTGTAACTGTTAGGGAAATTGATTATAGTTTAAGAACTTCTAAAAAGAAATCTTCAGGCCCAGATGGTTGCACTTGGAGAATTCTATCAGAAATTTTAATAGCAATTAGTATCAATCTTACACAGTCATTTCCAGAAAATAGGCGAGGAGAGAACACTTCCCAATTCAGTTATAAAGCTAGTATTAACTTTACACCAAAACCAAAGACCACATTGGTAATAAAAACTAAAGACCAGTATCCCTTATGAGTATAGATGTGCAGGCCCTTAGGAAAAGCTTAGCAAGTGGAATTCAACAACATATACAGAGAATTAATTACTGTTACCAAGTGGCATTTATCCCAGGGATGCAAGTCTGTTTTAATTTTCAAAAAGCAGTCAGCTTAATCCATCATACTAGAAGGTTAATGAAAAGAAAGTGAGGGTTACTGTAAAAGAGCAACCGAGGAATCCTTGTGGTGAAGGAAATACTCTGCATCTTGACTGTACCAGTATCAGTACTCTAGTAGTGATGTTTTATGTGATTTTGCAAGATGTCACTATTGGGGGTAAGGGTACTGAAGTCTTGTATTTGTTGCTTCTTGCACTTAGATCATTATGTAGCTTTTCTTTTCTCACTTAAAAACTAGGCTTTTTTAATGTACCTAGGCATTTAATTTGTATATGAAGTTTGATGGGAACATCTCGATCTACTCATGAGATCTAAACAGTGTGCCTTGCACTCTTAAGTAGGGAAGTAATAAAATATTTGTTGAATGATATAATTTATGCAGCACTCAGTGGGAGAGGGTAGCTGTATTAAAAATGTAAAAGACTGAACAATTAATGTACACTTAATTACAGAGTTTATGAGGCTTTTGACATGATTTTTACCTAGCTATTTGCTCTGATATTTTAATTAGCTTTTAGTTCTTAGGAAGCATTCTTGTTTTATTTCTGGCTTTATAATAAAATTTTACAGTGAGTAATTTGCTTTGATCAAGAAGTGACTTCTAACTTTTCTCCCTTGTACAATTAAGCAGATGTTAGTGGCAGTAAAAATATTCATTTGAATTTGAAAAATATTAATAAGGAAAAGTTTTTGACTTACATTTTAAACACTTAATGTGTTTTATTTTCATTAGTCGTTTTTGCCTTTTACTATAATTGTTTCTTTTTTGTGTACACATGGTTAATTTTATTTGTATCTGCCTCTCTTCACATTTATACAAATAGTAAAACCTATTGAGATATAAATAAGAGCTAAATCAAGAGAGAGACATATAGCTGTGGAAGTTTATTTTACTTTGTGTAATATCTTTAAGGTTCGTCCATTTTGTATCATGTATTAGAGAACATTGTTCCTTTTTATGTCTAAATAATGTTCTCTTGTATGTGAATACCATATTTTGTTGATCTTTTCACCTGCTGATGGACACTTAGGTTATTTCCACCTTCTGGCTATTGTAAATAATTCTGAAATAAACATTGGGGTACAGGTATCTCTTTGAGTCTCTTCTTTCACTTTTTAAAGGTATATACCTAGGAGTGGAATTTCTGGGTCATATGGTTCAATCCCCCTGGGTTGGGAAGATCACCTGGAGAAGGGAAAGACTACCCACTCCAGTATTCTGGCCTAGAGAATTCCATGGACTATATAGTCCATCCCAAAGAATCAGACACGACTGAGTGACTTTCACTTTTTTCATGGTATGTTTAGCTTTTTAAGAAACTGCCTGGCTGTTTTTCATGATGGCTATGCCATTTTATAGTCCCACCAGCAGTGTATGAGGATTCTAACTTCCTCATGTTCTTGCTGGTGCTTATTATTTTCCCTTTCTTTGATTATAGCCATCCTAGCAGGTGTAAAGTGATGTATCATGTGATGTTTGCTATTGTTTCACATGCTTATTGATCAGTTGCATATCTTCTTTGGAGAAATGTTTTTTCAAGTCCTTTGCTGATTTTAAAAATTGAGTGGTTAATTTTTTTGTTGTTGGGTTTAGGAGTTCTTTATATGCTCTTGATATTAAGCCCTTGTCAGATACATGATTTGCAAATATTTTCTTCCATTTTATAGATTGTCATTTCCCTTTCTGGATAGTATCTTTTGATATCCAAAAGTTTTAAATTTTGATGAAGTTCAGTTTACCTGTTTTCTTTTTCTTCTACCTATTTTTTTTTTCTGATGACTTAGTAACAGAACCATTAGCAATTTTATTAGCTGTTGTTGAAATGATTTTTTTCTCTGATCCCAGATAGGGGTTGAGGTGCCATTTTTGGTCCAGGATCAACAAAAAATGGCAATATTAGTTGTCACTGACTGAATACCTAATTTGTGCTAGGTGCCATTGGGAATCCTGAGAAAAGAGACTCAAAATGAAGCAGAGGGTCATAATTTAATTCTTTTTTTAAAAATTTTAATTGGAGGCTAATTACTTTACAATATTGTAGTGGTTTTGCCATACATTCACATGAATCAGCCATGGGTGTACATGTGTTCCCCATCCTGAGCCCCCTCCCACCTCCCTCCCCATCCCATCCCTCAGGGTCATCCCAGTGCACCAGCCCTGAGCACCCTGTCTCATGCATCGAACCTGGACTGGCGATCTGTTTCACATATGGTAATATACATGTTTCAATGCTATTCTCTCAAATCATCCCACCCTCGCCTTCTCCCACAGAGTCCAAAAGTCTGTTCTTTACATCTGTGTCTCTTTTGCTGTCTCGTGTATAGGGTCATTGTTACCATCTTTCTAAATTCCATATATATGCGTTAATATACTGTATTGGTGTTTTTCTTTCTGACTGACTTCGCGTAATTTCATCCTTGCCAGGTAAATTCTGCTGACATCATTTAACCTCCCAGAGAGGTTAGAAGATAGTTTCCCCCGTCATCTGCTAGTCAAAACTACTATCTGTACAACACTAACCGGGTTCCTGGCTCTGCTCTGGTTCCTGGGCTCCCCCCACATTTCAGCCTGTGGAGGTTCTAGGTTTCTTTGTTTCTACATTTCATTGAGTTTCTTACTTAACTACCTTTTTACCTTACCTGCCTAGCCCACAGTCATCTTTACAGACTGCTTAAGAATCTCAAAGTAAGTGGGTTTCTTACAGAGGGACTAACATTTTAAACCAGCCCTTAAATCTGTTTTATTGCATTAGAAAAGTGAGTTTCCCCACATTTATAACCTAAGTTATTCCTATAAGAAGCTCTTTATGTGATACTATTGATTAAAATACTGAGGCTTTTCCTGTTTGTGGTTTGAGTGCTTTCTCTCTAGTATATTTCTAGATGATTCAATAATTGTTCATGTTTCCCATCAAACTATGAAAGCACAAATATTAAGTGCTCTATCACTGTTTATTATGATTTATTCTTGTTTTTTTCCCCCCCTAGCGGATCTAAGAAGAACAATTGCTGTCCTTTTGGATGACATTTTACAACGTTTGGTAAAGCTGGAGAACAAAGTCGACTATATTGTTGTGAATGGCTCAGCAGCTAGCACTACCAGTGGTACTAGTGGGAATCCAGTGCCACTGACCACAAATAAAAGGATAAAAGCATCAGGCAGCATTAGATAGCAGTTGAAGATCACCTTGTGCTGCTACATTCACCATGGATTATATCCTATGGCAGAAAATCACTGGCTACCATAGAGTAATACTTCACAATAAAAGCTCTACGCATTTTCAAGGAATATGCTGGATTCATGGAACTTTAATTCTGTATATAATTAAAAAGTTATTAGTTTGCTTTCGGGCACATCTCTTCAATGCTGTACTATAGCCTTAAAGGGAATTTGGTAACAAGGTTGATGTAGTAAGCAGGTAGGTGATCTTTGTATAAATCTTTGTGTTTGAGACCAAGTTGAAACAAAAACACTGAAAGATTCATTTCTACAAAATATTTATTTAAATATATAACATATTTTTTAGACAAATGAGGAATATTGTTATTGAATCGTTTTGTCATTTGTTATGGATAGATGTGACTGTTGGACTAATACTATTAGAAAATGTGCTTGCTTCCAGTACTTACTATATTTTGTTATTCAGATTATGAGCAGAGAGAAATGAAGTATAATGTTGAAAATAGTGTTTTGAAATGATGACCCAAAGAATGTCTTCATTTGCACTATCCCTTCAGAATAACTGAAGGTTAATTATTGTATATTAAAAAAATTTACATTTTTAAGAGTATAATCTTGAAATGGGTAGTAGCCACTGTTCGTAAACTATTCTAAACATTGGGGCAATTAAATAACATTAAAATAGTAATCTCCAATCTCATATGTAACATTTTCTTATATACTTATATTCTGAAGAGTAAAAGATATTTTTATGATGAGATTAAATATTAATTCATGATTTTTCATATAGATGAACCTTAATTTAAAAATATAACACTTTGAGTGATTATGCTGTCAAGAAAGCACATTATTTCCATATTTGGGTAATTTTTGCTTTTATTATATTGGCAAGGGAGGGGGAAACTGAGATATTTGTGAGACTGGAACTCTTAAGGACTTTAGCCAGATGTGTATAATAAAAGTATTTGTGTTGCATTAAATTGTTTGGAAAATGTTAGCATTATAGTATATAGAATATATACTGCTTTATGAAATGTTGGATTTGTATGATATACAGTAGATATTCATTTTATATAGTGACCACTTAAAAATAATTAAGAGCATTTAAAATGTAATTTAAATTATGAAGATGGACTATCTTTTCAGAAAAACAGCTATTCTATAGCACAAGAGAGCTCAATCTTGGGTAATTCTAGCATAGAGCAAAGTACACCTTTATTTAAATTTTCCTTGTTGCAAATATAATTACCATATGGTGCCCTTTGTTTCATAGTATTTTTTCTCTAAGTGCAGCTAGCTTCTAGATTTAGACTGTATTGTATTTAGTTTTGGAAATTGTATTGTTGATTATTACAATGTGCTACCAGACGTTGTAGCAATAATTATAATGGTTTATTAAAGTAAGTATGAGAAAATACTTCTTGAAAGGTATCTTTCCAGACTCTTCCCTGTACCCGGCCTTTATGTGAAGAAATTATTTACATACCGTTTCCAGATAAAGTCTCTAATTAGATGTGTAGATATTTTGTTTTTGTTTTCAGGGATGAAATAAAATGTATTATTGGTACTTTAAAGTGTTATAAGTTTTCTTCTTTAATGGTGATTGTTCTTTTAATAAATGGTAAGTGATTAAAAGGAATTTTAGATAATTTTGGGTTTTGTTCCATCAATTCCCAATAGCTGTTTCAAAAGAGAAACATGAAAGATTGCCTCGTTCAGATTAGAAGAGTCTGAACTTGGGGATTGATGGGAACGAATTCTGAGGTTTGTGATTGGAAGTGGTTCCTAGGTTTGTTCCCTCAAGTTGAAGTTTACTGTTGAGTCTTGTTTTAAATTTTAATTTTATATTGGAGCATAGTTGATTAACAGTGTTGTGTTAGTTTCAGGTATCAGCAAAGTGATTCAGTTATACACGTGTCTCTTCTTTTTCAAATTCTTTCTTCATTAGGTTATTACAGAGTATTGAGCAGAGTTCCCTGTGCTATACAGTAGGTCCTTGTTGATTATCTATTTTAAATATAGCAGTGTGTACATGTCAATCCCAAACTCCCACTATACTCCTCCCCCTCTACCCCTCCCTCCTGTTAACCATAATCTTGTGCTGTGAGTCTGTGAGTATGTTTCTGTTTTGTAAATAAGTTCATTTGTATCATTTTTTTAGATTCCTGCATATAAGCAATATCATATGATATTTGTCTTTGTCTGACTTACTTCACTTAGTATGATAATCTCTAGGTCCATCCATGTTGCTGCAAATGGCATTATTTCATTCTTTTTAATGGCTGAGTAATATTCCTGTGTGTGTGTGTGTGTGTGTGTGTGTGTGTGTGTGTGTGTACATATATATATATATATATATATTTTTTTTTTTTTTAAATTTTATTAGTGTCAGTATCTTTCAGACATCTTTCCAGAATGAGTTTAGGGCTTCCAGTGAGTGTTTATTAGGTCAGATGTTACTTCATGTTGCTGCTTTTTGAGTGTTGATTAGTGTTATCATTCATTTAAATAAATCATTTTTCATTTAGCTTTCTCAGGTGTTTAATTCAGTCATCCACCCACTCTTTCTTTACTATCTCATATCAGTTAGACATGAATAGTTAATACTGATTTTTTTTCAGACAAAGAGGTAAACTTTGGTTCTGAGTATTCTTTTTAAATGGGAAGGTGATGTAAGGTATAATAGCAAAGTTTGAGGAGAGGAAACATTTTGAACCTGGTGTTTGGAAATTTACCCATAACAGATTATGTTCAATTTTGGATAAATGTACTTTTTGTTTGCTTCTTCATCTTCTTGAGTTTGAAAGGAAGAAAAAAATTTCCCTTTTGAGTCTTTTCTTGAGATTGGAATTGGGAGTTTCAGACCAGGAGCCTTGAGTGGATAATTGAAGCAGGAGAGCCCAGAAAGGGGACCTCTGCCAGGTAAGAAGGGCCACTGGCCTCTGCCTCCTGAAAGAGGCTCCACGCCTTGTGTATTAAAACTATTCAAAACCACGGTGTGTTCTGGGAGGAAGGAGTTAGAGCAGGAAGGATTTGGAGAATTTATTTTTAGTAATATCCCTCATGTGATGATAGCATTACAGTAACACTTACTAAGGACTGTGCCCTACACTGTGCCATCATGTACAGTGTCTTGTTTTAATCTTCAGAACAGCTTTGTGAGGTAAGTTCTAATTAATCCCCATTTTGTAGATGAAGGACTAAGGTATGGAGAAGCTGGATATGAGGGCTGTGGTCACAGATCTCTTAGGCTGTTCAGCAGAGATTCAGACCTAGAAGGGTTGGTTTATAGGGTCTGTGCTCTTGGTCACTGTGCCTTCTCAGCTGTTCTGGGAGCCTTGGCTTAAGTAAGCTCCAACATTCTCCTTTCCTCCCCCTATCTTGTCCCCTGGACCTACGGACTTTTCTGTTGTGATCCAGGAGAGATCTCCTCACTTTGTCACCAAACGCCTAGGTCAGTCTGAAGAGGCATCACAGAGTAGGTGCTGGGCTCCCAGGCATTGGTGGTAGCCCCGACCCAGGCTGATGGCCCAGGAAGTCTGGATTTGTGGATGATGGGAGATGAAGATGCGCCATAGTATTTGGGAGCTCATGAACAAGCCTGTCACAATAGTGGCTGTTACATCACATCTTGGAATAAAGAGGAAGGGAGGAATCAACTTGGTGCATACTCTCTAGGGTGAATAGAATCTTCTCAGTCTTTCCATTAGGGCCATTTTTTGTGTGTCCAGCATGGAGTTTAGGGCAGTTCTCCATCAGTATCTAGTGTGTGTGTGCCTGCTCAGTCGTGTCCAGCTCTGCGACTTCAAGGACTGTAGCCCACCAGGCTCCACACAAGAATTTGCCTGGATTTCCCAGGCAAGAATACTAGAGTGGGTTGCCATTTCCTTCTCCAGGGGATCATCTTGACCCAGGGATTGAACCTGCATCTCCTGCATTGGCAGGCGGATTCTTTACCAATGAGCCATGTAGGAAGCTATTGAGAGTATTTTAAATTGCAAAAGCTCTGAGTCCACCTGTTTTCTGTCTCTGGATGATTTCTGCTCACTGTACATGGTCCTTGTACTGATTACCAGCCTGGAATAGATCTTTCCATGGAGAAGTGAGGAAAATTTTTCATAGAATTCCTCTTTTTAGCATTTTCATTAATATTCATCCTGTATAAATATAAGGGTTCTCTGGCCTTCCCCTGAACTCGATGTATTTAAAAGTAGAATGAATGTAAAGAATGCTTGTTGTGAACTGTAACAGTGCATTTTAGCGAAAAATGCCCTTCTTTTAGCTTCCAGGCAAAGACAGAGTTGGAGGAGAAAGGCAGTCAGAAATTGGGGGTTGGAGGATTGACATATTTATGTAGTTTATTCTCTCTTTACAGGCTGCTGCTTTTTCTGCCTTGAGAAATAACTGAATGGTGCTTAGAAATAAACTCTTCCAGGAAGGTGCTATGAATATTGATAGTTTCAAGTAAAAATCACTTTCTCTTTATGTGGATTAATTCTTATCTTTTCCCCTAAATACCATGTGCTAAAAACAATGTTAAGTTGAACTACAGTGCTAAATAACCATGGTTAAAGCAGAAGAAAGGTTGCTCTTTCTTTGATTAAAACAAGTGACTTTCGACACAGAGTCTCAGCTGAGGGGCCTGGAGACTGCAAAAGTGGCCACTCTGCCTTCTGTTTCTAGAAAAAAAGTTTTCCTGAGGCTAAAAAGGAAGCCAAGGCCACAGCTCTAAACGGAGGAAGTTTTTCTTCCTGTCGATTAGGGCTCAGTTAACTTTATCAGGGAAATAATGAACTTGGGGAAGACATAAGCTCTACTTTTTACACCTTTCTCCAGGGAGTCTTCACTTCACATATACTGATGCCAAGGTGGAGAGAACTGATTTCTTCTCAACCCAGAAGGCCAGATGGAAAGTATTCTTTGCCTCTGCAAAACCAGGATAACTAGTATTTCTTGCTGATGATAAGGCATGAGTGCTGGCTTCATGAAATAACGTCCCATGATAATAGGCATAGCTGGGACCCTTTGCTATCTTACAGTGTCTCATTGGGATTCCAAGCAGATGAAGACCAGCCCTAAAGTAGTCACAACTACGGAACAATTCTGCTGTCAGGCTTTGACTGCCCTGTTTTATATCATGTAGTCCTGATTTGTTCTTTTCTATTTGCTTGCTTGGAAACCCTTCCCCTTACTCTCTCTGGTTTGAGTACATTTTTTTTTTTTTCCAATGTCAGGTTTTACCTACTTAGTATTTCAGGCTTTCCATTCCCAGCCTCAAGAGGTTTCCCCTTTCTTTGGAATCCTGTTACCACTTGTGGTCCCTGTTTCATGCATTTAGTCCTTCATTCACACTGTTCCCTCTGTTTGGATTCTCTTCTCCCAGCTCTCAGGAGTGGCTTCTCTTTCTTTAAGTCTTAACTGAAAGCCACTTCTCCAGAGAGACCTTCTCTCACTACCATTCTAAAGTAGGAGGCTTTTCTCTATATTCAGAGACCGTCAGGTTCCTAGCTCCCAGCACAGTAGCTGGTACATAGTAAACCTTTATTAAATGTGTTAACAAATGAATTTGTGTTATTTTTAAAAATTTTATTGTTTTATTTTTGGCTGTGCAAGGTCTTAATTGCTGTTCAGGCTTTTCTGTAGTTGTGGTGAGCAGGGCTCCTCTTCATTGAAGTGCATGGGCTTCTCATTGTAGTGACTTCTCTTGTGGAGCAGGGACTCGAGGGCACATAGACTTAAGTAGTTACGGCTCCTGGGCTCTAGAGCACAGGCCAATAGTTGTGGCCCATGGGTTTAGTTGCTCTATAACATATGAGATCTTCCCCTACCAAGGATCAAACTCATTGTCTTCTGCTTTGGCAGGCAAATTCTTTACCACTGAGCCACCAGGGAAGTCCTGTTATTGCTATTTAATGTGTAATGATTTGCAGCTTAAAAACAAAAGCTTTCGGAATAAGACCAAACTATAAGTTGATTGGGAAGGAACTGATATCTTTAAAATATTGAGTCTTTCTTTCCACGAATTTGGTAACTTAAAAATTTATTAAGATTTTCTTTAATGTTTCTCAGTAAACTTTTATAAGTTCCCTTGCAGAGGTTTTGTATGTGTTTTGTTATATTTATTACTAAGTATAGTGTGTTTTATACTGTTATGAGTTGTATCTTTCCACATTTCATTTTTATTACTTATATATATAGAAAAATAAAAAGAACAAAAACTTTGCTAACTCCTAGAATTGAGACATATCTCAAAACAAGTGATGCGACCCATGTCCATTTGTGTAAGGAACTAAGAAATTTTCTGGAAAATAACTCATTGTAGTAGAAGAAACCTGTGAGATGCCAGTGTATGTTTCAAGGATAGTAATACGAGTAAATAGGAATGATTCTTCATGTTTTCCTCATCCTCTATGGTCTTCTCTTAGTTGTTCTCTAGGGATTTGGAGACAAATTTTTTATCTTTAAATGGTATTTAATGTACATATGAATACATTATATATGGATATAACTTAAATAGGACATGATCACACTTTAAATCCCAGTTAGAAGGCATTATGTATTTTAATATAAAAAATGCTATTTTGAAGTGGATTTTTAAAAATATTCTATTTTTTAAAAAGTATTTTAGATTTTTGAAGTTGAGAAAATGTGTTTCTTAACTTCTATACATTCATGGTATGACTTTTGTCAAAGCTGTTTTCATTTTTCTTTAAGTAGAAAAATAACATACTGAATTCTAATAATTTGCTACTAGCAGCAAATGTGGTCCACTGGAGAAGGGAATGGCAAACCACTTCAGTATTCTTGCCTTGAGAACCCCATGAACAGTATGAAAAGGCAAAAAGATAGGACACTGAAAGATGAACTCCCCAGGTCGGTAGGTGCCCAATATGCTACTGGAGATCAGTGGAGAAATAACTCCAGAAAGAATGAAGAGACAGAGCCAAAGCAAAAACAACACCCAGTTGTGGATGTGACTGGTGATGGAAGTAAAGTCCAATGCTGTAAAGAGCAATACTGCATAGGAACCTGGAATAACATTCCATGAATGAAGGCAAATTGGAAGTGATCAAACAGGAGATGGCAAGAGTGAACGTTGACATTTTAGGAATCAGCGAACTAAAATGGACTGGAATGGGTGAATTTAACTCAGATGACCATTATATCCACTACTGTGGGCAAGAATCCCTTAGAAGAAATGGAGTAGCCATCATAGTCAACAAAAGAGTCTGAAATGCAGTACTTGGATGCAATCTCAAAAACGACAGAATGATCTCTGTTTCCAAGGCAAACCATTCAGTATCACAGTAATCCAAGTCTATGCCCTGACCAGTAATGCTGAAGAAGCTGAAGTTGAACAGTTCTGTGAAGACCTACAAGATCTTCTAGAACTAACACCCAAAAAAGATGTCCTTTTCATTATAGGGGACTGGAATGCAAAAGCAGGAAGTCAAGAAACACCTGGAGTAATAGGCAAATTTGGCCTTGGAGTACAGAATGAAGCAGAGCAAATGACAGTAGAGTTTTGCCAAGAGAACGCACTGGTCATAGCAAACACCCTCTTCCAACAACACAAGAGAACACTTTACACATGATAGTCAATACCGTAATCAGATCAATTATATTCTTTGCAGCGAAAGATGGAGAGGCTCTATACAGTCGGCAAAACAAGATGAGGAGCTGACTGTGGCTCAGATCATGATCTCCTTATTGCCAAATTCAGACTTCAATTGAAGAAAGTAGGGAAAACCACTAGACTATTTAGATATGACCTAAATCAAATCCTTTACAGTTGCACAGTGGAAGTGAGAAATAGATTCAAGGGATTAGATCTGATAGAGTGCCTGATGAACTATGGATGGAGGTTCATGACATTGTACAGGAGACAGGGATCAAGACCATCCCCAAGAAAAAGAAATGCAAAAAAGCAAAATGGCTGTCTGAGGAGGCCTTACAAATAGCTGTGAAAGAAGAGAAGCGAAAAGCAAAGGAGAAAAGGAAAGATATACCCATTTGAATGCAGAGTTCCAAAGAATAGTGAGGATAGATAAGAAAGCCTTCCTAAGTGATCAGTGCAAAGAGATAGAGGAAAACAATAGAATGGGAAAGACTAGAGATCTCTTCAAGAAAATTCGAGATACCAAGGGAATATTTCATGCAAAGATGGGCTCAATAAAGGACAGAAATGGTATGGACCTAACAGAAGCAGAAGATATTAAGAAGAGGTGGCAAGAATACACAAAAGAACTATACAAAAAAGATATTCATGACCCAGATAATCATGATGGTATGATCACTCACCTAGAGCCAGACATCCTGGAATGTGAAGTCAAGTGAGCCTTAGGAAGCATCACTACCAACAAAGCTAGTGGAGGTGATGAAATTTCAGTTGAGCTATTTCATATTCTAAAAGGGATGATGCTGTTAAAGTGCTGCAGTCAATATGCCAGCAAATGTGGTAAATTCAGCAGTGGCCACAGGACTGGAAAAGGTCAGTTTTCATTCCAGTCCCCAAGAAAGGCAATGCCAAAGAATGCTCTAACTACCACACAATTGCACTCGTCTCACACACTAGTAAAGCTCAAAATTCTCCAAGCCAGGTTTCCACAGTACGTGAACTGTGAAATTCCAGATGTTCATACTGGTTTTAGAAAAGGCAGAGGAACCAGAGATCAAATTGCCAACACCTTTGGATTATCAAAAAAGCAAGAGAGTTCCAGAAAAACATCTATTTCTGCTTTATTGACTATGCCAAAGCCTTTGACTGTGTGGATCACCACAAACTGTGGGAAATTCTTAAAGAGATGGGAATACCAGACCACATGACCTGCCTCTTGAGAAATCTGTATGCAGGTCAGGAAGCAACAGTTGGAACTAGACATTGAACAACAGACTGGTTCCAAATCGGGAAAGGAGTACGTCAAGGCTGTATATTGTCACCCTGCTTGTTTAGCTTATAAGCAGGTTACATCATGAGGAACGCTGAGCTGTATGAAGCATCAGCTGGCATCAAGATTGCCAGGAGAAATATTAATAGCCTCAGACATGCAGATGACACCACCTTTATGGCAGAAAGCAAAGAAGATCTAAAGAGCCTCTTGATGAAAGTGAAAGGAGAGTGAAAAAGTTGGCTTAAAAGTCAACATTCAGAAAACTAAGATCATGCCATCTGGTCCCATCACTTCATGGCAAATAGATGGGGAAACAGTGGAAACAGTGACAGACTTTATATTTTGGGCTCCAGAATCACTGCAGATGGTGACTATAGCCATGGAATGAAAAGATGCTTACTCCTTGGAAGAAAACTTATGAGCAGCTTAGGCAGCATATTAAAAAGCAGAGACATTACTTTGCCAACAAAGGTCCGTCTAGTCAAGGCTATGGTTTTTCCAGTAGTCGTGTATGGATGTGAGAGTTGGATTATAAAGAAAGCTGAGCAACAAAGAATTGATGCTTTTAAACTGTGGTATTGGAGAAGACTCTTGAGAATCCCTTGGACAGCAAGGAGATCCAACCAATCCATCCTAAAGGAAATCAGCCCTGAATATTCATTGGAAGAACTGATGTTGAAGCTGAAACTCCAATACTTTGGCCACCTGATGTGAAGAATTGACTCATTTGAAAAGACCCTGATGCTGGGAAAGATTGAAGGCAGGAGGAGAAGGGGTATGACAGAGGATGAGATGGTTGGATGGCATCACTGACTCAATGGACATGAGTTTGAGTAAACTCCGGGAATTGGTGATGGACAGGGAGGCCTGGTATGCTGCAGTCCATGGGGTCGCAAAGAGTCAAACATGACTGAGTGAACTGAACTGAACTGAACCCAACCAGCAGCAAGGAGAGTAACAAAATTCTATACCAGACAAGCCAGGTAGGACTTTTATCCCCCTTCATATTGGTTGAAGAAACTAAAATACACCTACTTTACTAATAAATTCAAGTTCTGTTCTGGCAGCTCCTGGATTAAATTTTTCTTTATAGACTTAACCCTTACTGTGCAATTAATGATTTCTCATTTTTTATAGGAAACATGGCACTGTCAAAATATGACTATCAACTAATATTTTTAAGTCACACTAAGTACTGTGTGGTAGTTTGAACATTCTTTGACATTACCCTTCTTGGCTATATTTGGTTACTCTGCTTATTTAACTTATATGGAAAGTACATCATGCGAAATGCCAGGCTGGATAATCACAATCTGGAATCAAGATTGCCAAGAGAAATACAAGCAACCTCAGATATGCAGTTGATACCACTCTAATGGCACAAAATGAAGAGAAAGAGCTCTTGATGAAGGTGAAAGAGGAGAGTGAAAAAGCTAGCTTGAAACTCAGCTTTCAAAAAGTAAAGATAATGGCATCTGATCCCATCACTTCATGGCAAATAGAAGGGGGAAAAAGTGGAAGCAGTGACAGATTTTATTTTCTTCAGCTCCAAAATCACTGCAGATGGTGGCTTCAGCCATGAAATTAAAAGATGCTTGCTCCTTGGAAGAAAAGCTATGACAAACCTAGAAAGTGTATTAAAAAACAGAGACATCACTTTGCTGACAATGGCGCATATAGTCAAAGCTATGGTTTTTCCAGTATATATAGCTGTGAGAGGTGGACCATAAGGAATGCTGAGCACCGAAGATTTTATGCTTTCAAACTGCAGTGCTGGAGAAGATTGAGAGTCCCCTGGACTGCACGGAGATCTTAAAGGAAGTCAACCGTGAATATTCATTGGAAGGACTCATGCTGAAGCTCCATACTCGGGCCACCTGATGCGAAGAACTGACTCTCTAGAAAAGACCCTGATGCTGGGAAAAAGTGAGGGCAGGAGGCAAAGGGGGAAGTAGAGGATGAGATGGTTGGATGGCATCACTGACCCAATGGACATGAATTTGAGCAAACTCAGGAAGATAGTGAAGGTCAGGGAAAACTGGCATGCTGTATTCCAGGAAGTTGCAAGGAGTCAGACACGACTTTGTGACCAAAAACAACAAAAATACTGTTCTTTCAAAAGTATTGTGAAGACAAATTGTACATAGTGCTTAAAAGGAATGAAGATTTGTGTTTTTCAAAGTCCTGTAACAAGTTTCTCTTTCTTCAAATTATGCTTACTTGCTACTTACTGTGTCTACCTGAGGAAAGCCTTCTCACTGAACCTATTTCAGAGGAGGCAACAGAGCTTTACATTTATTTTCGGTCTTTTGTTACAAAACTTTCAGACATACAGCAAAGTTGAAAGAATATGTCCACCATCCAGATTCTACTGTTATTTTTTTTTTGTTATAGTCTGCCATATCCATCCATTAAGTCATTTTCTTTTTTTATGTTCTCTGAAGCAAATTACAGTTTTCACCCACATTTTGCTAAGTGCTTTAACATTCGTGTCATTATCTAGAGTTCAGTGTTTAAAATTTCTTCTCTGGATGTAAAATTTATAGAAAGTAAAATGCACAAATTTTAACATACTTTAGCTGAGTTTTGACAAATGCATTAGCCTGTTAACTGTTAATATATGACACTCAAATCATACCTGAAAGACCCCTTATACTGTTCCTAGTTAAATCCCACCCCCCACCCCAATGCAGTTTTTTGCGCCATAGATTACTTTTGCCCATTCTAGAATTTCATATAAGTGGAACCAGTCTGGCTGCTTTCAGTCATCGTGAAATGAAAAGTGTTTTTGATTTTCATTTATGTTGTTGCATGTGTCAGTAATTTGCTTAATGTAGAGTAGTATTTCATTGTATGAATATAGCACAGATTGCATTTTCTTCTTCTGTTGATAAACATTTGGGCTATTTCTAGTTTGGGACTATTATGATAAAACTGCTGTGAACATTCTTTTTTGTGAACATAAATTTTCATTTCTTTTGGATAAATACCTAGGAGTAGCATTACTGGATCCTATAGCAAGTATATTAAGAAATGCACTTTTTTTTCAAAGTGCTTGTGCCTTTTTGCATTCTCACTGGTAGTGGTGTGATTGGATATCTCCACACTTCCCCAGGCTCAGGGTAGGTAATAGAACAGTCATAATACTTCACTCCCTTGAGGACATTTACTCCACTGTGCCCAGAGAACTTAGTTGTAGATTAGGAGCAAACCGGTAAAATCGTGTGAGTGGGGTTCCTGGACTGCTCATGCATACACTGGAAAAAAGTAAATTCTACCAGCAAAGGGATATTGTCTTGAAAGCAGAGAATGAAGGGACCCTTTGACCTATCTCTGTCTGTTGATGTCCCCAAACTTATCTCATTGTTGCTTATAAACAGAATAAGGCCTAGCCAAGAGGAGAGAGTAACTCTTTGGCAGTATTCTAAACCAAGTTGCTACCTATTTCCCTGGGAAGAATTTTATATGTGTGTGTGTGTATATATATATATATATATATATATATATATATATTTAGATTTACTGTACAACTTTTAGATTTACTGTACAATTTACTGTACTGTACAACTCGGGTACCAGTGTTTAATTTCTATTTTATATTCCTGTCAGTTTGCATGTTTTTCTTTCTTCTTTTAATATGGTGAAATGCAGTGATTGATTTTCAAATATTAAGCCAACATTGCATTCAAGTTTGTAAGGTATTATATCTTTTATAAGTTATTGGGTTCAGTTGCTACTATTTTAGGGATTTTTAAATCGATAGATTTATGAGATTTATGAGAAAAATAATCTGTAATTTTCTCTCCTTGTAAGTCCTGCAGTTTTGGTGTTGAGTTCATTCTGGTGTCATAAGACAAGTTGAAAAATATTGTTTATAAGAGCATTATAAGATTGATGTTATTTTTTTGTTAATTTAGAAGTCACCAGTGAAGTGATATGGCTTGGAGATCTCTGTGGGGAAGGTCTTTAATTATGGGTTCATTTTCTTTAATAGGTATACAGTTATTTAGATTTACTTTTTATTTTTGTGTGAGTTTTAGTAAGTTGGCTTTTCTCTATTTTTTTTCTTGTCCATTTAAATTTTCAAGTTTATTGGTTTAAAATTGTTGATAATAATAATATCTAGTGTGGTTTGTAATGTTGCTTTTCATTTAGTTTTTGCTTTGCTCTTCAATTATTTCTTAGATAAAAGGTAGCATTTTATACCCATTGTCTGTGACTTAGTTTATACATTTAAAAATATATTCTGGAGATCACTTCATGGTAGTATTCAAGAGGTCTTCCGTTTTCTTTTTTCAACATTGCACAGAACTTCATAGCGGCTATTCATGCCACCAGTCCTCTTTTAATAAATGTTTGGTTTCCAGTTTTTATGCTGTAACAAATAGTGCTGAAGGAAATACCTTTGTATGTATGTTTTAAAACAAATTTGCTGGTTATGATCTCGCTTATATGTGGAATCTACAAGACAGAAACCAAGTTTGTAGATAGAACAGACTGTTGGTTTCTAGAGGCGGGGGTTGGAGGGTGGGCAAAATGGATAAAGGGAGTTAAAAGCTACAAATTTCCATTTATAAGATAGATAAGTTGAGATGTAATGTATAGTATGGTAACTGTATTTATTAATACTGTATTGCATGTTTGAAAATTGCTGGGAGTAATGAAACATCAAAGCTCACATCAGAAGAAAAACATTCTATAACTCTGGTGATGCATGTTAACTGTACTTATTGTGGTGATCATTTCACAGTGTACACAAATATCAAGTCATTATGTTGTATACCTAACATGTAATGCTGTATGTCAATTTACCTCAATAAAAAAATCAATTAAAAATTTTTTTGCTAGTATTATCTTTGGTATGTGTGCTCATAAAGCTGATACGATAGAAAGTGAACAATGGCTGAATCTTAGAATACCATTTCCTACTTTTGTATATGTTTTAAAATTCCATAATAAAAAGTTTAAAATTATATAATAATTATTTTATGTTTGTAGTGAATTATACTTTTATTTATTTTTGTTATGACTTTATAATAAGGATTTTTCTTAAAAATATATTTTGTCTTCTATAATTATCTCATATTCCTTATATACTATCTTAAAATATTAGTATGACTTCTTCTGGTTAATGTTTGCTTGGGAGTCAGTCTAGAGATAGCAGCTGCAGAGGAAGCATCCAAGGAGAGCTGCCATGATGCTGTTTGTGCACACATCCTTGGGCTGCGTGGCTTGCACACCTTCCCTTGGCAGGCCAGGCTGATGTTCAAAATTTGAGATCATCCTTTGTTGCTAAAAGGAAACTCCATGCCTCTAACACTTGTCTTCAGAAGACTGGCACTTCAGAGGTACTGGCTCCAAGATTGCACTCTCCAAGAATGGAGGACACCTTGGCTCAGATGGTACAGAATCCACCTGCTATGTGGGAGACCCAAGTTTGATCTATGGATTGGGAAGATCCCCTGGAGAAGGGAATGGCAACCCACTACAGTATTCTTGCCTGGAGAATTCCATGGACAGAGGAGCCTGTTGGGCCACAGTCCGTGGGGTTGTAAAGAGTCAGACTGAGCAACTTTCCCTTTCTTCTGGTGGAAAGAGGAAGCTGTACTATTATATATCCACACTGTTGTTGGTCAAAAGAGATCCATCGTTGCCCAGTTGGTGACGACACTTAACAGACTGGATGCCATGGAGAACACGAGTACACTAATGTGGTTTCAGCTTCTGCTTCTAACACAGCCCCACATCAGTACCTGATTGCTTATTATTACCATCCTATGGGGGAGGAGTATTTTAGGGATAATGGCAAACATACTTTGATCGTGCATGAATGAATTATCTACAAACAGGCTATTGCTTTTTGTCAGGTGCCTCTCCTGACGTGCAGGCCACTCTACTACCCTTGAGACCCAGCCTGGTGATGTGTTAGATCTATATTCCCACCTCCTGGAGAGAGCAAACATAACGAAGGATTCTTTTGTTGGTGGCTTCTTGACTTCTTTACCAGAAGCACAAGCTGTTGATGTGTCTGGTTACATTCCAGTGAATGTTATTTCTGTCAATGATGGACAGATCTTCTTGGAAACAGAATTGTTCTACAAAGGTATCTGCCCTACCATTAACATAGATTTTTGTGTGTCCTATATCAGATCTGCCCATACCAGGTTTGTGAAGTAGGTGCAGGTACTGTGTAGAAATTGGCCCCTTATGTTGAGGTTGCTGCATTTGCCTAGTTCAGTTCTGACCTTTATGCTTCTACTCAACAACTCTTGAGTTGTGGTATTTGAGTTGCTAACGCAGGAACAGTATTCTATGGCTGTTGAAGAACTCAGGGCTCTTATGCTGGGGTAAGTGATTATCTTGATACCTGAAGCTTATTTTATTTATGTCTTGTATAAAGTGAGTCAGTAGTCCTGTTTGTTGTCTAGAAGTGACATCTAAAGACTTGATTGTATTCTGTTTCAGATTTTTGCCTAGCCGTAAGTGATATTACAGACTTCATACTGTTTATCACCTGGAGAACCATGTAGTGTCAGATTGTCTTGCCTTTTTAGTAATGCTTAATTCAGGTGGTGACAGCCTGATTCCTTCCCTGTGAAGTTTCCCAGCAAACTTTTAACTAATGATTTTAATATCTATTGATGATCATTGTCTGACTCATTTTGAAATAGGGGTTATAAGATGGTGGTTTCTAGTTTGATCATTACTTCTACATTTATTAGCTAGAATTATTATATATAGAGGAAATTTTACTATGTCCTTTAGAATTACTTGATTACCCTGGAATACTGTTCAAACCAGAAATACAGCAAAGATCTTCAGTTATTTCCTTAAAATTATCCAATTTTAGAGTATTGTGTTGGTTACTTAGCAACCTCCATCATGTCCAAAAAAATCTCTCTTTTTCCTTTTTTGAGTATCACTATGAACTCGTGACTTTACACATTCAGTGTATTTTTGTCAGTTGCAATTGTTTGATATTCACATTATTCTATTTTGATCAAAGGGGGACATTTTGATGTTTTCTGTATTCACTTAATTTGTCAATATTAGCTTTTGATAGCTTCCTTCCTTTCTATCACAGTGTGATATCCCAAATGCAATTGGTACATTTTCTAGAACTGACTTTGTTAAAAAAAACCCTGAGTTCTTTTGGTGTGGAATGGTATTTGGGGACCACAAAATGGCTTGTTGCTACTTGATTATCACCATTTTCAGTGGACAGAGCTAGAAAATATGTAACTTAAAAAAATAAAAAGGTTACAAGTACATACCAATACTTAGAACCACAATGTAAAATTATAAGATTTTTTTAACTGACCTTCTTATGTTGAACATTGGTCTTCAGCAGTTTTAACATAGTTTCTTAGTTCTATTATGTTAAAAATATATACAGGTTAATTTCAAAATAATAATATAGTTGTTACTATTAACAATAAAACTACAAATAACATTAGGTATTTTAAGATTTGTTTGCCATTTCAGTATTTTTGTCCTAAGAATATATTGTACTAAGGACTGTATAGGCAAAATAGTAGGCTCTAAGACTAATTGGAATAATTCTTTTTTCTGTGTTTGTTACCAAACTGATATACAATTAGTTTCATTTGTTTCAGATTGTTTTCAAATTCTAGGCATTGGTTTTTATTTTCTTCTTAAATTTAGTTTTGTGTTTTGCTATGCCAACAAAGGTCCAGTCAAAGCTATGGTTTTTCCAGTGGTCATATATGGATGTGAGAGTTGGACTGTGAAGAAAGCTGAGCACCAAAGAATTGATGCTTTTGAACTGCGGTGTTGGAGAAGACTCTTGAGAGTCCCTTGGACTGCAAGGAGATCCAACCAGTCCATCCTACAGGAGATCAGTCCTGGGTGTTCATTGGAAGGACTGATGCTGAAGCTGAAACTCCAGTACTTGGGTCACCCTATGCGAAGAATTGACTCACTGGAAAAGAGCCTGATGCTGGCGGGGGTGGGGGGGGGGAGGGGTTGGGGGCAGGAGGAGAAGGGGACAACAGAGGATGAGATGGCTGGATGGCATCACCAACTCGATGGACATGAGTTTGAGTAAACTCCAGGAGTTGGTGATGGACAGGGAGGCCTGGTGTGCTGCGATTCATGGGGTCGCAAAGAGTCGGACACAACTGAGCTACTGAACTGACTGAACTGATACCACCTCCTTCTTGAAATACTTTTTTCTTTAAAAATTTTTATTGAAATATAGTTGATTTACAATGTTTTATATATACAGCAAAGTAAGATTCAGTTATACATATTCTCAGTCATGTCTGACTCATATGTATATATGTATTCTTTTTTAGATTCTTTTCCATTATAGGTTATTATAAGATATAAGATTATTGGTTACTTGTGCTATATTGAATATTGCTCTGTGTGTGTGTGTGTGTGTGTGTGTAATATGTATTGCTATATTGAAATACTTTTTTACTTGTCTGGGACACTACTTTTTCTTGTGTTTATTTTTATTTTTTTCTGTCTCTCTTGGGGCTTCTTTCTTAGATCCTCCTCTTCCTGCTCTCAACTTTAGAGTGTAGCAGGACCTCTCCTCCATTCATATTCATCTCCTAGAACTTGCATCTCGTCCCATGGATTTAAATATGACCTATTTTCTAATCACTCTAAAATGTATATTTCTGCCTGGACTTCTTCCCTGAACTGCAGATCTCAATATACAACTTTTATTCACTATCGGCACTTGGATGCCTAATAGGTTATCTAAACTTAACAAGTCCAAAGATGAACTCTCAGTCTCCGTGCAGCTATTCCTCTGGCAGTCTCCCCTGTTTCAGTAAATGGCAACTCTATTAGGTGCTCAGGTCTAATACTGTGAAGTCGTCTCTGATTGTTCTGTCTTACATTCCATAACCAATTCACCAATGTATCTTGTCAGCTTCTACATTTGATATATATTAAGAATCTAGTCAGTCCTCCATATCTTACCATTTCCACTGCCATCACTTCCAACTGAGCTGCTGTAAATGCACCTGGATTATTGTAACAGGCTCATAACAGACAAAGGGCTGTGTAGTCAAAGCTGTGGTTTTTCCAGCAGTCATGTACAGATGTGAGAGCTGGACCATAAAAAAAGCTGAGCACCAAAGAATTGATGCTTTTGAACTGTGGTGTTGGAGAAGACTCTTGAGAGTCCCTTGGACAGCAAGATCAAACCAGTCAATCTGAAAGGAAATCAACCCTGAATATTCATCAGAAGGACTGATGCTGAAACTGAAATTCCAGTACTTTGGCCACCTGATGTGAAAAGCCGACTCATTGGAAAAGACCTGATTCTGGGAAAGACTGAGGGCAGGAGGAGAAGGGGGAGACAAGGGATGAGATGGTGGGATGGCATCACTGACTCAATTGACATGAGTTTGGGCAAACTCCAGGAGGTAGTAAAGGACAGGGAAGCCTGGTGTGCTGCAGTTCATGGGTTCACAAAGTGTCTGACATGACTGAGCGACTGAGTAACAACATAACAGGTCTTTCTGTTTCCATCTGTGCTTCTCCTTCACAAGATATTCTCCACTTGGCAGTCAGGTGAGCTGTTAAAAGTCATTCCTTTGTGAAGAACTCTTCAGTATATTTCTTCAAAATAATCTAGGTTTGGGGAAGGTGCATGGAGAGAGAGATGGCTGTGTATTGCTGGTTGTTGAAACTGGGTGGTGGCAACTTTAAATTCATTATATTGTTCTTTTATATGTGTGTGTGTATATATGTGTGTGTGTGTGTGTGTGTATATAAATAATATAAATATTTTTTATCAGTTCAATCGTGCCAGGCCTCCCTGTCCATCACCAACTACTGGAGTTTACTCAAACTCATGTCCATTGATTCAGTGATGCCATCCAACCATCACATCCTCTGTTGTCCCTCTCTTCCCACCTTAAATCTTTCCCAGAATCAGGGTCTTTTCAAATGACTCAGTTCTTCCATCCAGTGGCCAAAGGATTGGAGTTTCAGCTTCAACATCAATCCTTCCAATGAATATTCAGGACTGATTTCCTTTAGGATGGACTGGTTGGATCTCCTTGCTCTCCAAGGGACTCTCAAGAGTCTTCTCCAACACCACAGTTCAAAAGCATCAGTTCTTCGGCGCTCAGCTTTCTTTATAGTCCCAACTCTCACATCCATACATGACTACTGGAAAAACCATAGCTCTGATTAGATGGACCTTTGTCAGCAAAGTAATATCTCTGCTTTTTAATATGCTGTCTGGGTTGGTCATAGCTTTTCTTCCAAGGAGTAAGCGTCTTTTAATGTTCATGGCTGCAGTCACCATCTGCAGTGATTTTGGAGCCCCCCAAAATAAAGTCTGTCACTGTTTCCATTGTTTCCCCATCTATTTGCCATGAAGTGATGGGACCAGATGCCATGATCTTAGTTTTCTGAATGTTGAGTTTTAAGTCAACTTTTTCACTCTCCTCTTTCACTTTCATCAAGAGGCTCTTTAGTTCTTCTTCACTTTCTGCCATAAGTGTGTGTCATCTGCATATCTGAGGTTATTGATACTTCTCCTGGCAATCTTGATTCCAGCTTGTGCTTCATCCAGGCCAGCATTTCTCATGATGTACTCTGCATAGAAATTAAATAAGCAGGGTGACAATACATAGCATGGACATACTCCTTTTCCTATTTGGAACCAGTCTGTTGTTCCATGTCAGGTTCTAACTCTCGCTTCTTGACCTCCAGATTTCTCAGGAGGCAGGTCAGGTGATCTGGTGTTCCCATCTCTTTAAGAATTTTCCACAGTTTGCTGTGATCCACACAGTCAAAGTCTTTGGCATAGTCAATAAAGCAGAAATAGTCAATAAAGCAGAAATAGATGTTTTTCTGAAACTCTTGCATTTTCAATGATCCAGCGGATGCTGGCAATTTGATGTTTGGTTCCTCTGCCTTTTCTAAATCCAGCTTGAACATCTGGAAGTTCATGGTTCATGTACTGTTGAAGCCTGGCTTGGAGAATTTTGAGCATTACTTTGCTAGCGTGTGAGATGAGTGCAATTGTGTGGTAGTTTGAACATTCTTTGGCATTGCCTTTCTTTGGAATTGGAATGAAAACTGACCTTTTCCAGTCCTGTGGCCACTGCTGAGTTTTCCAAATTTGCTGGCCTATTGAGTGTAGCAGTTTCACAGCATCATCTTTTAGGATTTGAAATAGCTCAACTGGAATTCCATCCCCTCCACTAGCTTTGTTGGTAGTGATGCTTCCTAAGTCCTACTTGATTTTGCATTCCAGGATGTCTGGCCCTAGATGAGTGATCACACCATCATGATTATCTGGGTTGTGAGAATCTTTTTTGTATAGTTCTTCTGTGTATTCTTGTGAGAATCTTTTTTGTATAGTTCTTCTGTGTATTCTTGCCACCTCTTCTTAATATCTTCTGCTTCTGTTAGGTCCATACCATTTCTGTCTTTTATTGTGCCCATCTTTGCATGAAAATTTCCCTTGGTATCTCTAATTTTCTTGAAGAGATCTCTAGTCTTTCCCATTCTATTGTTTTCCTCTATTTTTTTTGCATTGATCACTGAGGAAGGCTTTCTTATCTCTCCTTGCTATTCTTTGGAACTCTACATTCAAATGGGTATATCTTTCCTTTTTGCCTTTGCCTTTTGCTTCTCTTCATATTATATATATATATATATATACACACACACACACACACACACACACACACACACACACACACGTAAAACAAATTTAAAAACGCTTTCAAGGCTTTATACTTGTCTGTTACAGCTTGGATGCAGTAGCCACTTGCCACATGTCTACTTGAACAATTGAGCATTTGAAATGTGCTAGTTTGAATGTAGATGTTCTACGCATATAAAATACCCATCAGTTTTCAAAGACTTAGTAGGAAAGATAAAATGTAAGAATGTTATTCATATTTTATTATATATGTATATACAATATGTATATATGTATTGAATACATATAATATATACATAATATACAATAATATATATAGTATACATATACATATAATATATACATAATATACATATGTATTGAAATGATATTTTACATATGGTGGGTCAAATAAAATACACTATTAAAATTAATTTTATTTGCTTCTTTTTACTTTCTAAAATATGGTTGCTAGAAGATTCACATATTTGTCTCATGTCATCTTTCCATTGAATCCATAGGCCCCATGTGGTCTGGGCCCTGCTTCCTCTCTGACCTCATCTCTTACTTGTTTTCCTCTCCCTTACTCACACTACTGCAGTCGCACTGATCTCTTTGCCTGAACAAGCAGAACCTCCTTCCGCCTTGGGACAGTATGGTTTGTACTCACTAATCTGCCTGCAGCGCTGCTTCTCGATGTCCTGTGACACTGCCTTGTTTCCTTCAGAGAGACTTACCTGATCTCTATAACACCTCTTCCCCTTCATTCTCTATTCCCCTTAACCTGCTTTCCTTTTCTTTGTGATATTTATCACTGCTGACTTGTTTTTGTTTTGTTCCATTTGTCTTCCTCTGTCCCAAGCACCTAGTGTAATGCTTATATAGTATAGACATTTGGTAACAGTTTGTAGCATGGATGTCTATAGACTGAAAATAATTATGTTAAGTTGAATCTCTGCAGTAAGGATCAGGTTTCCTAAATATATAAAGGGTAAAAATTATTAGAGTAAAATAAACTTTAATTATAATTGCATGAAATTCCCTGCATAAGGAAATAGATACGTTATTCAATGATATAAGGTGGCTATTTTATTCCCTTCAAGGAATTAAGGTCAAATAACTTTATACTAATCAATTTTTATATATTTGTATAATTAGTAAGAAGGAGAGTTTAGAGATACTTAGGAAATGTTCAAGAAAGTAAACAAACTACACAGACCAAGACTTACTTAAGGGTCAGAAATTTTTTTGTCCAATAGATAATATCAAGTTTCTCAAAGGAATTTTCCAAATTCTTTATTAGTCTGGCATTTTTATTGTATCCTTGATAATACAGTAAAATGGCTTGATAATACAGTAAAATGGGTTATGTCAAGGAGCTTAGAAATTTTTTTGAATACACTGAAATTTTTCTTGTGCTAACAATTATAACAAAACTTGATCTGTTTTAAATAAACTTTGAAGGCAACCATTGCTTTTATTTAAAGTTAAAACCATGAAACAGAAAAAGGAACCAAAGAAAGGGAAAATGAGCAAGGTATGTGACAACTTGAATTGTGAAATTTCCACAAGCAAAGCTGACGAATCAGGGCCAGCAATGAGACGTTTGAAGTGTATCTTCAGTGAGTTTTTTGTTCTTGTTTTTGTTTGTTTCCTCAATGACTTTTGAATATCATTTTGTACTTGTTTAGCATTACTGTGCATTTTATGTCAACACTATCAGCTACCCGAGGTTACAAAACTGTACTTTCATAGTGGCTATCCTTCACTTGAGTGCTAACTAAATGTCAAGAAAGTTTACAGAGATTATCTAGTTAATTCTCACAGGAGATGTAATTTTATTACTCTCAGTATTCAAATTAGGAAACAGAGGCTTTCCACAGAGTTCTGTTTTCTAAGAGTTTACCATCTAGGGTGATGAGAATAATAGCAGATAGACTATAAGGTGCTAAATGCTTCAATAAGGAGTGCAGAAAAAGGGTTGCCTTTGGAGTTGGGAATGAGGAAGGCCTTCCAGGGAACAGGATGCTTGTTCTGGATTTGAAAGTTAAGGAGGAGTTAGCATGATGAAGAGTGGAGAATATTGCAGCATATGCAAAGACATTGAAATCTGAAATGATGTGTGCATTAGTGAGAACTTCTCTAGAAGCCTTTTGATTTATTCATCATATACCACACTTTCTGTATTTCTGTATTTAAAGATCTGACTTGGGCAATGACATCATTTGATTGAGCTGTTATCAAGGTCTAGAGTGCTGTCAGGGCTTGTTTGGATTGGCATGTGGGGTTAGAACTTCATGCCCCAGACTTGGGTTTTAACCTTGCAGGTATCCTGGGGGCAGGTTCTACACTGAATAGCAGAGTGGCTAAGAAAAATTCTTTGCCAGACCGCCTGGGTTTAAATCTCAGCTCTGCCACTGGATATGTGTTACCAAACATTTTTATGCCCTAGTATCTTCATTTGGCAAATGAGAACAATAATGATAGAACCTCCTTCATCATAGGATTGTTATAAGGATAAAAGGAGTTAATAGATAAAAAGCTCTGAGAATAATTCCTGGTACATAGGAAGCTCTATACAAGTACTAAGTGCTATTAATAGTGTTACTTGAGACTGATATTTAAACAGAAATGCTGCTTTTGTTCATTTAGAATGAACTTTGTTCCTTTCTAATGATGCTGAGTCTTCTAGCTCCTTTTATTTATTTATTTATTTTTGGTAAGTATTAAGATTCCTGAGAGACTAACTTTTGAATCAGAAAGTTTTTGGCTGGTAATTGGTGTAGAATATTTATTCTAGGCACTGGTAGAGGCCAGTGAGATATCCCTACACCATAGCAAAAAAAAAAAAAAAATTCTCTGGGTTACATGTCTCAGAATTATCTTAACTCCTGTGTTTCTGTCTGCCCAGCCAGATATAGCTAGTGGGTTCAGAGTCAGAAAGAGATAGAACTTGGAAAGACTCCCTGAAGAGCTAGTTGTTAAGCCCGGAACTATTTTTTTAAGCCCAGAACTTTTTAATGTCACCCAGGGTGACTTATTTGAGGCACTCCTCTCTGCTCTACAACTTCCCCTGGGTACAATGTGGCTGGGGTTTCCCTAATTTGGAAGAACTTTGTAATGATCGAGGAACTACAGATATTGCTCATTGTCCTTGATAGACTGGAGAAAGGCAAGGCTTTATTACAGAACTCTTGAGCATTCTTTAGAACCCTCAGCTAAGTAGAAGTGGCTCAGGACTTCACTTGGAGCTCTTCAAAGACATGTTTCAGCTTAGCAGAATTTATCAGTTCTAATAGTTTTGGGGGTGAATTCTTAGGGTTTTCTCTCTATATAATGTCACCTACAAATAGAGACAGTTTTAGTTCTTCCTTTCTGATATGGATGTCTTTTATGTCTTTTTGTTCACTAATTGCTCTGGCTAGAACTTCTCATACTATGTTTAATGAAAGTGTCATGAGTGGGCATCGTTGTTTTGTTCCTGATCTCAGAGCAAGAACTTTGTTTCTTACCATTGAGCATGATGCTAGCTGTGGGCTTGTCATATACGACCTTTCTTATATTGAGAAACATTCTCTCTGTGCCCAGTTTGTCGACAGTTTTTGTAATGAATGGATTTTGAATTTTGTTCAGTGCTTTTCATGGATCTGTCCAGATGATCATAGTTTTTAACTTTCATTTTATGTGGTGTATCATATTAATCTTCTTTGACTGTTGTTGAAGTGGTGTGCTTCTGGCCACATCTTGCCTGTTCTACATATCTATATCTAATTTTATATATTTGAATGAAACCTTTCACACATATGGATGCCAGGTGCACATAATTATTATAATACTCGGCAAGGTTAAAGAGGCAGCCAGAGAAGGCCTGATCCTCAGTAAGTTGTGGAGTTGGTTCGGATAACATAGTTCCTTTAGGAGCAAAACAGATGGATAACAACAAAGGAATTTACTCAATATGTATCATTAAAATAAATTCACCTTGGGAGGCTGAGAGTAGTTGATAGTCATGCTCTCATGTTCTGTTTCCAAACTTGAGTCAGTTTTTCAACCCAGAAACCACTGACTGAAGAAATGGACTGAGCAAGACACCAGTCCTGTCCCCAGCAGGACACGCAACACATGTTAAATACACGTGGTAATGATTCCCCTAGCGCTTCCCCAAAGGGACTTACCTCGAGGTACTTGAGTAATTGCACTGGGGATAAAGGTAAGAATACCCAAATATTTGTTGGACACAAGGTCTGAATTGACATTGATACCTGGGATCCAAAGTACCTCGTATAATGGGGGGGGGTGCGCCAACCAGCTAATGAATGGAGTCCTGGCCAAGGTCTGGCTCACAGGGGGTCAGCAATGTCATTTGTTTAGCCTCTGAATATTTTATTAGAGAATATTCAGTACTTCATAAAATCCCTCACATTTTGTCCCTGACCTATAGTATATAAGAATCGTTATAATGGGGGAGACGAGAAGAAAATTTCAAAAAGCCCAAGTAAGTAGGAATTTCCAAAACTGCCTCTATCACTCAGGCAAATAAATAAAAAACAATATCTTACCATGGGGTAGTGGTGGAGGGGGTGGTGGTGATGGAGGAAATATTAAGTACCTGAAAGCTAATTGATTCCCATCCCCTGGGTTGAGAAAGACAACCGTTGACTACAACTGCACGAAGTCACAGGCTCAGCAGCAGTTGAAGTGCCAAATGTGGTATCCTTTCCATTGCAAGTGAACATAGTCTCGAGTCCATGGTAGGCAGACATTGGTTGGGTAGATGCATACTTTCCATCCCTGTTCAGAAAGTAAAAGATCAGAAACAGTGTGTATTTCACAGGGAAAAGATTATAGTATACCTTTGTGATTTTACCTCATAGCTGTTTAAACTTTCTTGTCCTTTGTCATCCTATAATTTGAAGAGGATGCCACAGAGAATGTCACCTTAATACATTATATCAATGATAATGTTTTTATTAGACCCTATGAGGAAGAAGTTGCTAGCACATTGGACACTTTGATGAGATACACATGCTCCCTAAAGAGTAGGAGAGATATCCTAGGAGAGATACCCTAAGATTAAGGGGCCTTCTCACATCAGTAACATTTTTAGAATTCCATTGGTCAGAGGGATTCCAGGATGTGGCTTCTGAAGTAAAGGACAAATGATTGCAGCCTGAGCTTCCCAAACATGAAGAAGGAAGCATAGTGTCTAGGAGGCCTCTTCGGATCTTGGAGGCAGTATATTCCCCCTGGAATATATTTAGGTACTTCCGCACAGTGGTATGAAAGGGCGCCAGCTGTGAGCAGAAAAGGGCTCTGCAGTCATATGGCCTGGGAGGTTCAAAGGTTCTGGAGACTTCAATTGAAGGAAAGCTGGAGTTCATGGCAAGCACCAATAGGAAATCACAACTGAGGCCTTGGGTTTTAGAGTAAGGCCATGCCATCTTCACTGGAGAATTACATATTGTATGAAACGTGAAAATAGTTCATTTTATGAGATGATGTATGAGAGAGGAAGTACCTGACCATGGGGCAAAATCTTCATGTGGCTACAACCGGCGTCTTGAGTTGGGATTCTTTCAGACCCATCAAGTCATAACTTAGAGCAGGTGTGCAGTAATCCATGGTAAGATGGGACTGGTCCATCCAGGGTTGATTAAGAGCAGGACCTGAGGGCTCATGGGAATTGCATGAGCAGGCAGCATGGACCCCATGCCATCCGTCACTGCTGTTCTCTCTCTCAGGTCACGCCTACAGGTGTATGGGCCATCCCTTACAACCAGTTGTAAAAAGGAGGAAAAACCCAGACTTGTTCATGGACTAGCTGCTTCTGTGGGTGCAAGCTGAAAATAGATGGCATTTAAAGTCAAACACAGGGAAAATCTTTCCAATGGGAAGAGATTCAAGTGGTGACCTAGTCTACCCCTGTGTGTGGAAAGAGAAATGGCATGAGTTTAGAATATATGTGGACTCGAGCAGTGAAAAATGACTTGACTGGCTATTAAGGGGTTTGTGGAGACAAAGATTGGAAGATCAAGCGAAAGGGGTAGAGGCATGTGGCATATGGGAGTGGGCATGAAGTGTAGGCATCTTCATATCACATGTTAATATCACCCCAGTGCTGGCACAGTGGGTTTATGAGTAGAAGGTCTATGGGGGCAGGGATGAAAGCCATGACTGGGCTCAATAATATGGACTTCTAAAGTTGTTCTGGTGTTTCTGCTTTTGCCTGAAGTTCAACTTGTCAGAAACAGACTAACAGTGAGTTGCTGCTACAGCACCTTGAAGAGACCAAGCTGGCACTTGATGACAACTTGATTACACTTGACACAGTAGCAGATGTATTCCAGGTATGAGTTTGTCTTTCTTGCTCACACCATCGCAATGTGAGGATTTCATTTATTGGCATGGCATCTCACATACTTTCATGTTACAGTAGGGGACTGACTTTATAGCTGAGGTATGGTAGTGAGCCCATAGTCAGGTCATCTGTGGTCTTAATTCATGCCCAATCACCCAGAAGCTTCCTCATTGATAAGAGTATTGGAATGGTCTGTTAAAGACATATGTGCTCTTTCTTCAGTCTTGTCTGACTCTTTTGCGACCCTGTGGACTGTAACCCATCAGGCTCCTCTGTCTGGGATTCTCCAGGCAAGGACATTGGAGTGGATTGCCATTTCCTCCTCCAGGGGATCCTCCCAACCCAGGGATTGAACCCACGACTCCTGCATTGGCAGGCATCTGCTCTTTACTGCTGAACCACCCAGGAAGCCTGTTAAAGGGATAGCTGTAGCATTAGCTTAGCAGTGTGGAGGTAGTATTTTTGAGGATGGGATATCATCCAGGATATAGTATATACTTTGAGTTCAGATTTATATGGTGCTATGTTTCTGATAAAAGAATACATGGGTGTGGGAACCAATAGGCAGAAGCAGGAGTGGCCCTACTTACCAGTGTTCCTCTTGTGTCCCTCTTGGAATCTGTGCTTCCCATCTGAGTAATTCCTGTTGAATTATAAGCTGCAGTTATCACTTAGCCCCTCCCTTTGGGTTCATTATATCAAGAGACCAGCAGACAAGGAGGCACCATCCAGGTAGGAGTAACTGACCCTGATGCCTCTTTTTTTTTTTTTCCCATTTATTTTTATTAGTTGGAGGTTTTTTTTTTTTTTTTTCCATTTATTTTTATTAGTTGGAGGTTTTTTTTTTTTTTTTTCCATGATGCCTCTTTAATAAAGAACGTGTACCCCCAATTGGTGGAAGTACAGGCAGTAGACACTGTCAGCTCCTTCAGGAATTCTCAACTGCAGAGCCTCCTTGCCCAGTCATGCCCCTTCTTGGAGTGGTCATTGAACATTTACTGACTTACCAGTCAGCTTCACCTAGGAATCCTGAAGATTCCTGTGGGGTTAGTTATGTCCACAGGCACTCCTTAGAAAACCTCCTGTATGCTAAACTCCGAGTTTACTTCCTGTGGGAACCCAACCTGTGATGAGTTGCCTTTAAGGTTCTCAGCTTTTATAGTTTAAATGTACTAATACAGAGAAGAGTATGGGATTACTATTAGGGGCAACTAGTATGATCTCTAGGGAGCCTCAAAGAGTTATTGAAAAAAAAAAATATTTAGCTCTTCAAAGTAAAAGATGTTTGTTAACGAGAACGAACTGTTTTTGAAATGAGTATATGAGAGCACTTTGAAAATGGGCATTTGTCCATTGTTATATATGAGTTTACTACTGAAAACATGTCACTGTAGAAACCCTCATACTTAACAAATGGAATTTTCTATCCTGTTTACCAATTTTTTATTGTCTGCCTGCCTACTGGTAAGCGTTGAAATTTCCCTTGTATCTGAATTTTCTCTAAATTATTCCCTATTGATCAAAGGCAGTCTTTCATGTTTCGAAACTTATCTACAATTCATTGTCACCGCTTTTCTCATTTCTTGATACCAAATTAGGGTTTCCTTAAACTACTATTTTCTACAAATATTTGTGCTATGTCTTAGTTGTGACATTTGGGATCCTTAGTTGCAGCATGTGGGATCTAGCTCCCTGACCAGGGATGCCACTGGACCACCAGGAAAGTCCTCCAAACTAGGGATGAAAGAATTAATTTTGGAAGAAAGTATTTCCAAAGGTAAGAAAAATTCTTTGATTTCATAAGCTAGCCTGGTTAAGTTTTTTCCTAATAACTTCTAATGAGCTACAAATAACTCCTCAGTGCCAGCATCCCAGCATAAGCCATCAAGTTCACCTTCGAGTGTCAATGTTTCTGGTAATAATGATTTCTAGAACTCAAGACACCGAAATACATTTTTTTTTTGTTTTGTATGAAAATGAGGTTTTTAAAAGCAATGTTATGGAAATCTATTTTAACAGACAATACATACAACCAGTGTACCTAATTTATAATGCTCAATTTTCATATTCTCAAAATTTCACTTGAAATTAGTCTTCACTGACATAAAGCAAATTCACTATTCATAATAATTCTTAGAAAACAATTATGAACACTGTATGTAGTCACAAGTTTATTCCTTAATTTTTCTAAAATAGGTATGCAATTCTGTAGAAAAACGCAAAATCACCTTTATTATTTACATCGGTTCTGTAATCAAAACTGGCAAACCCCCATTCCCCAAACTAAGAATTTTTATACATCTATAAAAATTTCAAGAATATGATCTTCATTGCTTCTGAAAGGCATTTATTTATTTTTTTAAATCTAAAAGCCAGTAAATGTAGAAGTTGAAGGGGAAGAGAAAAACATTGTTAACAGATTTGAATTTTCCTCTTCCCAAATATCTAAGACATCACATATATTATTGTTTTCAGTATAGCTTGTGAAACCCAAAAATTCTGACTTCTCTTCACTAGTCTGAAATAAGTCCAGTAGAGACTGTACTGGTGAGCTACAAATTCTGTTTTCTTCTTGTGTAGTAAGAAATTCAGTTCTTTTTTTATCTAACCCCACATTTGGTTCCAGGTTTTCTTTTTTATTTCTTCTTAATGGTATTTTCACTTTCCGACAGATCTTACCAGAAGGCAAACTGTCCATACTCTTGATGTCACATGTGTTGGGTTCCTCAGGAGGGCTCTGGGATGGAATTTCTGCCCAAATTGTCAGGTGCTCCTGTGAACTATTTATTGCTAACAGATCAGAATCACGATGAAATACTGAGTAAAGGTCCTTTTCTTTCAGATCCTTTGCTGGAAAAAGCACAGTATCTGACTTTTGTTTTTGTTGAGATGCACCATCATCTGTATTGAAATTAGAAACCTGTATAGATGTCCGTGGCCTACATGGACATTTACCTACCTTTACTTCTAAGTCACTTTCATTTAAAATTAATTTGTGTTCAGAAACATCAAGAATGCATTCTTGTTTATTTTTACATGCAGGCAGAGGTGTAAAATTTTGTTTTATGTCATTTTCAGGTAGATTTAACATGGAACATTTATGAGATGTTTTATCATCAAGTTCTCTAGGTTCACTAGAATGGTGGAGGGTATGTTCTGAAGTAGACACAGACTTTTGTTCAGGTTCCTGAAGAGGTTCTTTATATAGGAAACCCTGCTCTATCATATGTACATTTCCCCTGGAGTCTTTCTGAAAATTATGCAGCAATTCCAGCTCTTCTTTAGTTCCAGACCTTTTCACAACAGTTGCAATAATAGGAGAAAGGGATCCAACACTGTATTTTATTCTTCAAAGGAAAAAAAAGAAAAAAATTAAAATAATTGCTATCAAAACTCCTTAAGTATCTTTTAAACCTGTTTACAAAACTTATTTAATTAAGAAAACATTACAAAAAGATAGAACTCTTGACCTTTAGCCAAATTTGCTTTAGATGTTTTTGAAGTAATGAAACTTTACAGATAAGGCTGAAAACTCTAGTGTGCTACTCCTTATCCACATTTTTCCACTTTCTACCACAGGCAAGCAGTATCTTGAACTTGGTATTTAAAACTGCTTTGACCATATAAATCAAAGAAAGATGATGGTGAAGGAATTTAGGTCTGCTCCTGATTTTTTTATTATCTTGAAAAATTTCTTTAACTTACATGTTTTGATTTACTTTATATTTAAATATAATCAATTCTATATTATAATGAACCAGAAACCTTGTAACATACTTCTAAACATGACAAATTAGTGTTCCTTAAATTTCATACACATATTTGATCTGAAACTCTCTTCTTCATAGAGCCTCTAACATTCTTGAGATGCTATTTTGCATTATGTGTGTGTGCTCAGTCGCTAAGTCATGTCCTACTCTTTGTGACCCCATGGACTGTAGCCTGCCAGGCTCCTCTGTTTATGGGATTTCCCAGGCAAGAATACTGGAGTGGGTTGCCATTTCCTCCTCCAGGGAATCTTCCCAACCCAGGGATTGAACTCATGTCTCCTGCATTGGCAGGTGGATTCTTTACCACTAAGCCATGTGGTTACAATAGCTCACTAATTATGTTTTATGTTATACATGTCATAGATAATGAAGAAAAATACAGAATTCTAACTGCCCCTTCAAAACCAGAATGGTTCCTTTTCTACTTATTTTGTTGATACTTTCACTTAAGACTCCTCTTGAACAAATGGAGGATATAAAATATAAAAACACTAGTCCAACACCACTCTCTCCTTTCAAAGTCCAGAGATGTTTAGGTGACTTGCCTGTAGAGATAAAAATTGTGCAGGTAATAAGATAACTGATTAAGGAATAACCACTTTATGTATAAGTACTAGTGTAGAATTTTGCTGCAGAATGAGTTTTTAGCAAATTCCACATTCTTACCATAGCTTATATACATTTTAATATTTGAAGATATGCTTCCTCCCCAAATACTCTTATTAAATCAGTCATGAGCAATCATTCTGAATGTTATAGAAATATGATGTTTAGGAACTGTTCTACCTAGATATAGCCAAAAAGCTTTCTAGTTAGTTTTCAGAAACTGTAGCTTGGTATCACATTTTATAGTCTTTATGCCTTTATGATTGGTCTAAAAACAGATATAAGGACTAAACAACTTATTGCATTATTACCAATTCTAGGGTATATACACATGAACGCATTTTTTTAAATTTTAGATTTATTGGTATCATCTTAATGAGGCTTAGTTTGTCAATGTACAGTTATTGTATATTGAACAGCACTGTATTCACACTTAAAAGTTGTGTCAGTACCTTTAATAAATATTATCAGCAAGCAGAGCAGAAATATCTAGTGAAAGTATAAAGATGACTTAACAGAAGTAAAGTGGAAGAATTTCTTAAAACGCCATGAGAATAACAAAAAGTTCTAGATTTCTGAGTCCAAGGAGATAGTCTAGATAAGGGGCCAAATCTATCCAGTGTGTCACCATTTTTTAAATAAAGTTTTATTGGAATATAGCCACACCCATTTACTTACTGTCTGTGGCTGCTTTCATTGTACAGAGGCAAAGCTGAGTAGCTGCAATAGACATCGTGTGGTTCACAAAGCCTAAAACATTAACTATATAATTCTTTATATCTTTTGCCAACTCCTCTTTTCACCTATGTTAAGAAGAAAGCCTTAAAAGTAATCTAATGTAAGCACTTTTGGTGGTGGAAGTAATCAGTTCTTAACCATATTTATACCCTGAAATTATAATCCTTCTAAGAACAGAAAACTCTGCATTTATTTTTAGTTTAATAGTCTGATATTCTTAAAACTTAGGTTGATCAATTACCTTTTCTTTTTAGGCATGTCCCTTTCGTATTCCACAAAGTCAAAAACTAACTTAGATACAATGTCATCAACAACTTGATAGTGATTACTCTGTGCAAAGTTTCTGTGTTGCTCACTCAGAAGATGCTAAAACAAAAAAGTATATAGTAATTACATTTCAAAAGCAATAGATACTTTTTTGTTCAGGTTTTTTAATATTTTCATGCCCTTAAGTTTCTAATAACTACTCCAAAGAAATATCCTTTATCAGAACTTAAAATAAGTAGAATAAAAGTTATCTTCTCAGAAACCACTAAAACTACTTTGGTTTTCAGTCTTCCATTTTCCAATGAGAAGATTCAAGTACTAATGAATTTGTGGTTTTAAGGGAACTGAAAATGAGGGAGTTACATCAGAAAATGAAATAAAGCTGAAGAAAAACAGAAATACTGAGCATTTAGAGTATGCTGCAACCCCATGAACTATACAGTCCATGGAGTTCTCCAAGCCAGAGTGCTGGGGTGGGTGGCCTTTCCATTCTCCAGGGGATCTTCCCGACCTGGGGATCGAGCCCATGTCTCCCGCATAGCAGGCAGATTCTTTGCCAGCTGAGCCACAAAGAAAGCCCAAGAATACTGGAGTGGGTAGCCTATCCCTTCTCCAGCAGATCTTCCCGATCCAGGAATCAAACCGGAGTCTCCGGTTTGATGCTTTTGAACTGTGGTGCTGGAGAAGACTCTTGAGAGTCCCTTGGACTGCAAGGAAATCCAACCAGTCCATCCTAAAGGAAATCAGTCCTGAATATTCATTGGAAGGACTGATGCTGAAGCTGAAACTCCAATACTTTGGCCACCTGATGAGAAGAGCTGACTCATTTGAAAAGACCCTGATGCTGGGAAAGACTGAAGGCAGGAGAAGAAGGGGACGGCAGAGGATGAGATGGTTGGATGGCATCACTGACTCAATAGACATGAGTTTGGGTAAACTCCAGGAGTTGGTGCTGGACAGGGAGGCCTGGCATGCTGCAGTCCATGGGGTGGCATAGAGTCAGACACGACTTAATGACTGAACTGACTGAATGAGCATTTAGAATATGCTAATATTTTTGAAAAGACTTCTCTAGTAAAGAGAAGTTTTTATTTTATCCTTATATTTTTTTATCCTTATATATTTATTTTATCCTTATATAATTACCACCAAGTGTTAGGTAAAGCTTATAAACTATTAAATACATGAAATGTTATTTAACATGTAAGAGCCCAAAACAAGAATCTAGAAATTAAAGAAAAAAAAGCACAACTAATGCTGGGAATAAAAACAACATTTTTGAGATGAGCAAATAATGATCTCAATTACCCAGTACTTATGACAGAGAGTCATTAAGTCTCTTCTTCATTTTAAGGGTTGTCAAGAACAAAGTCAACAAGTTCAGTGTATTGAGATAAAACTTAGAGGAATTATTTTTGAGAAAGTTCAGCTTCTGATTAAAAATAATTTTAAACTATTTTCCTCCTTTATTAGATAAACTGAACACAAAAATGTGACACAAACTTCCATTATAAAACAAACTTCAATTTAGAGTCTGAAGACAGAGGTAGTTTATGAATCAGATATTTTCAAGTACTTTTTCTCAACTTTCCCATTATCTTCTACCAAAACCAAGTACCAAAACAAACCTATTATTTAAAAATTAACATTCAAACAATAACAGCTAATATTTAATAAGCCCAGTGTCAGGTATTGTCTAAGGTCACATAGGCAAGAAGCCAGGATTCAAACCTGGGCTAGCCTGGATCCAAAGCTCTTTTGCTTTTTTAAAAAATCTGTTTACAAATTTTAATTGTTCCCATCTTCTTTCATCCCACATATATTTTCAACTGTTTCTCTTTCTGCTATTGCAAAAAAAGTCTCCACTTTCTTCTCATCCTCCCATTAGTAGGTCTCTTGCCCATTTGTAAATTGCTAAGGACTGAAATACTGCACTTCACCCATGGCCCATCATCTCTTCTCTCTCCCAACATCCAATCAATTAGCAAGCATTCTTGGCCCCACCTTTAAATTATATACACAATCTCACCATGTCCGATCACTTCTACTATCACTGATTAGTCCATCAACATCTGTTCTTTGATCCCATCAGTTCAATTTACCGCTTCTACATTGGTTATTTCAATATTCACAAGTCTGTCCCCTCAAAGTCACACAGGTCTCTACTCAAATATCACCTTATCAATTAGGAATTCCTTGTCTACTCTAAATAAATAGGAACATCTTCATTCCTGCTTTCTCATAGCACTGATCTAATGTTCCCTATATATACCTCACTATTCTTTTATCCTATGGTTACCTCTCTCTCCTCTCCTTCCATAGAATGTAATCTTCATGAGGGTCAGGAACTGGTCTCTTTTGTATGATGCTTTTCACTCAGAGCAGTGATTGGTACACAGTAACCGCTCAATAAATATTTGTTGACTGGATAAAAATGACTTTTCAATATATATTTCCCCACTTGGGGTTCTTAAAATTCAAGATAATTCTATAAAAAAGAAGTATATGCTACTTAATAATTACAAAGCTACCAAACACAATCAAAAGAATAAGCTAAAATTTATACAGCAAATATTATTCATAGTTTTAGAAACATCAACCCCCTGAATACAAAATCATATTTACAATGTCAAGATCTTCATATTTCTGCAAGCAACATTCACAATATCCCTTTTTTTTCTTCTCTTTTAACTGGAATTGAACTGGAATTCCACCACATTTATCACCATCTGTTTGGATCCTGATAGAAATACATGGTGAAAGATTAACTGCTGAACACAGGGAATACTTAAAAAATTACAGTCCTAGACTATTAAACAGCATCTGCTATAATCTGCAGAGATTTATATAAACAAATACTTCTAATCATTTTTCTTTTTAAGAAATTAAGAAGCAAAATGAGAATTTAATGATTATCCAGGAGAATTATCTCATCGATGAAGAGAAACAACGTATTTTAACTATTTGCAAGTATTTTTTAGGTTCTCCTCTAGAACCCCAATCTGAAGTGTTCAAATGTGACACAATGAAAAAAATTCAGACTTTAAATCTAGCAAAGAGGCATTAAAAATATCCAAAGGAGAATCCTTAATCTTAAAGGAGTGAGTGATCACTCACTCACACACACACACCCCACAGCATTAAATTAATTATTTGAAGCATTTATTAAAAAGATTAAAACTGCTTGAAGGTAAAACCAACCTTAGTTTAACTTGAGTTTGCTTTTGGGTGCTAGATGGCTTCTCTACATCAAATGGGCTGGAGGGCTTCTGAATAGAATAGTTTATAAAAGGCATATTGGTCAGCTGAAGATAAAATGGCCTATAAAGCCTAAAAGAGTAAAAAAACAAACACATAAGAATCTTTATGATGAAAGAAAACATGCTTTAAGTCTTATAAAGTCATATAATTCATCTGAAGTCTGAAACAAACTATAGAAATCAGTTAAAATTTACTATCTTTAATTATTTACTATATTCTTAAGAACACAATTCAGTTGTATTAAGTAATTCACAATGTTTTCAGATTCTTTACACTTGTTCATATCTAGAGCTTTCTTCATCTTTCAAAACTGAAACTTTGTATCCATATATAACAAAATCAGTAACTCTTCATTCTCCCTTGTATTAAGTATATTCACAATGTTTTCAGATTCTTTACACTTGTTCATATCTAGAACTTTCTTCATCTTTCAAAACTGAAACTTTGTATCCATATATAACAAAATAAGTAACTTCATTCTCCCTTCTCCACCAACCCTTGACAGTTCAGTTCAGTTCATTTCAGTTCAGTTCAGTTGCTCAGCTGTGTCTCTTTGTGACCCCATGAATTGCAGCACGCCAGGCCTCCCTGCCCATCACCAACACCCGGAGCTTACTAAACTCATGTCCTTGAGTCAGTGATGCCATCCAGCCATCTCATCCTCTGTCGTCCCCTTCTCCTCCTGCCCCCAATCCTTCCCAGCATCAGAGTCTTTTCCAATGAGTCAGCTCTTCACATGAGGTGGCCAAAGTATTGGAGTTTCAGCTTTAGCATCAGTCCTTCCAATGAACACCCAGGACTGATCTCCTTTAGGATGGACTGGTTGGATCTCCTTGCAGTCCAAGGGACTCTCAAGAGTCTTCTCCAACACCACAGTTCAAAAGCATCAATTCTTCAGCACTCAGCCTTCTTTACAGTCCAACTCTCACATCCATACATGACTACTGGAAAAACCATAGCTTTGACTAGATGGACCTTTGTTGGCAAAGTAATGTCTCTGCTTTTTAATATGCTGTCTAAGTTGGTCATAACTTTCCTTCCAAGAAGTAAGCATCTTTTAATTTCATGGCTGCAATCACCATCTGCAGTGATTTTGGAGCCCCAAAAAAACAAAGTTTGAAGAGGTCAGTTTTCATTCCAACCCCAAAGAAAGGCAATGCCAAAGAATGTTCAAACTACCACACAACTGCATTCATCTCACATGCTAGTAAAGTAATGCTCAAAATTCTCCAAGCCAGGCTTCAGCAATACGTGAACTGTGAACTTCCAAATGTTCAAGCTGGTTTTAGAAAAGGCAGGGGAACCAGAGATCAAGTTGCCAACATCTGCTGGATCATTGAAAAGGCAAGAGAGTTCCAGAAAAACATCTATTTCTGCTTTATTGACTATGCCAAAGCCTTTGTGTGGATCACAATAAACTGTGGAAAATTCTTCAAGAGATGGGAATACCAGACCACCTGACCTGCCTATTGAGAAACCTATATGCAGGTCAGGAAGCAACAGTTAGAACTGGACATGGAACAACAGACTGGTTCCCTTAACAAGCACCATTTTATTTTACTTTGTCTCTATGAATCTGACTACACTAGGTACCTCATTAGGTATAATCATGCAGTAATTTCCTCTTATTTCATTAAGCACAATGTCTTCAGAGTTTATCCATATTGTGGTATGTATCAAAATTTCATTCCCTTTTAAAGTTGAATAACATTCCATTGGGGGCTTCCCTGGTGGCTCAGATGGTAATGAATCTGCCTGCAATGTGGGAGACCTGGTTTGATCTCTGGGTTGGGAAGATCCCCTGGAAAAGAGAATAGCAACCCACTCCAGTATTCTTGCCTGGAAATTTCCATGGACAGAGGAGCCTGGTGGGCTACAGTCCATGGTGTTGCAAAGAGTCAGACTGAGCAAGGCTAAGCACAGCAATATTCCATTGTACATATATATCATATTATCCATTCATCTATTGATGAACAAATTTTGGTTGCTTCTGCCTCTTGGCTATTGTGAATAGTGTTGCACTGAACATGCATGTGCAAGTACTTCTTCAAAACTGTGTGTTCACTTCTTTTGGATATATATACTCGGAAGTGGAATTCATGGATCATACAGTTCAAAACTTTTGACAAAGCTCTATATGGTTTTCCTCAATGGTTACACCATTTTATAATCCTACCAATAGTGCACAAGAGTTCCAGTATTTCTGCATCTTCACCAATACTTATTTTTTCTTTTCAAAACAGTAGCCAGCCTAATAGTTGTGAGGTAATAATAGGTTTCTTTGGAGAAGGAAATGGCAACCCACTCTGGTATTCTTGCCTGGAAAATCCCATGGACGGGAGTCTGGTGGTCTACAGTCCATAGGGTCGCAGAGTCGAACACGACTGAGCGACGTCACCAATTTCTTACTGTAGTTTTGATTTGCATTTCTCTAATGATTAGTAATGTTGAACATCTTTTCATATGTGTGTTGGTAATTTGCATTATCTTTGAATTGATGTATGAATTTTGCCCATTTTTCAATTGGGTTATTTGACTTTCTGTTGTTCTTTATATTAACATCTTATTAAATATATTATTGGAAACTTTCGTCTCTCTTTCCATAGGTTGTCTTCTCATTGTGTTGGGTTCTCTGGGCACAGAAATTTTTAATTTTGATGTCGTAAAATAGTTCTTTTTGCTTCTGCTTTTAGTGTCATATCCAAGAAATTAGCACCAATTCCAATGTTATAAAGCTTACTTACGGTTTTTTAACCAAAAGCTTTATAGTTTTAGGTCTCTGATTCATTTTGAGTTAATATTATATATTGCATAAAATAAGGGTTCAACTTCATTCTTCTCTGCATGTTGCTATCTAGTATTCTCAATGCCATTTATTAAAAAGACTGTCCTTTCTCTACTGAATGCTCTCGGCACCCTAGTCCACAATCATTTGATCATATAAAGATTTGCATTTGGGCTCTTTCTTCTATTCCATTGGTTCATACATCTGTCTGTATGTTAGTACGAAACTGTTTTGATTACTACAGCTTTGTAGTTGAGTTTGACATCAGGAAATAGAGACCTCCAACTCTGTTCATTTTCAAAATTACTTTGGGTGTTCAGGGTCCCTTGAGATTCCATATGAATTTTAGGATGGATTTTTTTCTCTTTCTATAACAACAGTCATTGGGATTTTAATAAGGGACTGCACTGAATCTATAGATCACTTTGGGTAGTAGTGACATATTAAAGTCTTCCAATCCATGAACATGGGCTGTCTTCTACTTATTGATGCTTCTCTAGGCCTAATTTTAAATTGTACTTTTCTGTCATAGCAGCACATTTAATAAAAAGTGTTCAACGCATCTTTGTCACCTCAGTGAGTACCCAAGAGAATTAATCACGTGTTTAAATTAGTAGAATATTAAGAGAAATCTAATTCTCCCATGCCAAATTAATTTACTTATGTCTGTAGTCTTCATTAAGATTATGTTACAAAGGTTCAGAATGAGTTTAGAAAAACTATCAACTTAGATGTTATAGTCAGATTTTATATTTCCAAGTAGTAACTAATAATTTCTTTTTCAAAAATGTAAATGCAATCTTTAAGTAATAGTTCTAAATCATATGGTATTACATTTAGCCAGAGAAGGGTTGTTTGAAGTACTGAAATGTGAGTTGGTCTCATGGTTGCTCTAAACTATATTTTCAAGTAATTATTATCTAAAACATACTGAAACTAAATTCAGTCCTCAAGTACAAAGTAATTTAATGCTACTTAAAAAAATTTTTTTTAATTGAAACATAATTGCTTTACAGAATTTTGTGGTTTTCTGTCATCTATCAACAAGAATCAGCCACAGGTATACCCATGTCCGCTCTCCCGCAGACCGCCCTCCCCACCTACCCTTCAGCCTGTGTCAGAGCCCCTGTTTGAGTTTCCTGGGTCACACAGCAAATCCCTGCTGGCTCGCTGTTTTACACACGGTATGGTAAATTCCTGTCACTCTCTCCATACGGCTCCCCTTCTCCCTCCTCTCCTCCCACCATAGGTCTGTTCTCTATGTCTGCTCCATTGCTGCCCTAATGCTACTTTTTGAAACTGTGCCACATGCATATTCAGTTCAGTTCAGTTCAGTTGCTCAGTCGTGTCCAACTCTTCACGACCCCATGAACCGCAGCACGCCAGGCCTCCCTTGTCCATCCAAGGAGCTTCCAAGGAAGGAAGGTTATGACCAACCTAGATAGCATATTAAAAATCAGTAAAAATTACTTTGCCAACAAAGGTCCATCTGGTCAAGGCTATGGTTTTTCCAGTGGTCATGTATGGATGTGAGAGTTGGACTGTGAAGAAAGCTGAGCGCTGAAGAATTGATGTTTTTGAACTGTGGTGTTGGAGAAGACTCTTGAGAGTCCCTTGGACTGCAAGGAGATCCAACCAGTCCATCCTAAAGCAGATCAGTCCTGGGTGTTCATTGGAAGGACTGATGCTGAAGCTGAAACTTCAATACTTTGGCCACCTCATGCGAAGAGTTGACTCATTGGAAAAGAAACTGATGCTGGGACGGATTGGGGGCAGGAGAAGGGGACGACAGAGGATGAGATGGCTGGATGGCATCACCGACTCAATGGACATGAGTTTGAGTAAACTCCAGGAGTTGGTGATGGACAGGGAGGCCTGGCGTGCTGCGATTCATGAGGTCACAAAGAGTTGGACATGACTGAGCGACTGAACTGACTGACTGACTCCTTGGAAGGAAAGTTATGACCAACCTAGATAGCACATGCATATTAGCATCATGTAAATCTAACATAAAGGGACCTAAGAGTATTAGTGGAAATAGTTTAATTAGATTTTCTCCTTTAATAAAATATTTTCTCCTTTTAAATCATACAGATTGAATTCAAGATACTTACTGGCTCATATCTTCCACCTTTACAAAAGGCTTTTTGAGTCTACCTGCTTGGGAATATATAAAGTATATTAGGTATTTACACAAATCCAGATTTTTTTTTAACAAAACTTCTTGGGCTGAAATAATCCAACTATGTCTCCATTACCCATTTCATTTCAGTTTGAAATTTTCAGCTTCAGGTAAGGTATCTTATAATTATATATCCATTTCCAAAATAGCAAACACTCAGTCTATATTCTGAAATTCTTAAACTGAATGGATCCCCCAAAGGACCTATAAATAGAATTCAGGAGAATTTTGAGCTAAAAACAGGAAAATTTGAATTTCATGTTCACTAGTCTGTAACTGATATTCAACATTTCCTCCAATTCTGCACATAACCAAGAGGACCACAGTAGTATTAGCAGTGCTTCTAATTCTGATACCAGTTGAAACATTTCCATATCATATTAGTTACTACAAATATTTCAAAGCACCACTTACACTTATCATTTAAAAAACAAATTACAGCAGCAATTATAATCTCTGGTAGAACTTTTTAATGTGTAATAAAAACAAGTATATAACTTTTATACTGAAAAATATTCTGTTAACTGAATTTCAATGTAATTCATTTTCTTAGTAATATGATGAATTTAAAATATGTATAAAAAATTATTCTAACAAAAGCCCATAGGCTTCACCAGACATGTCACCAGACAGCCATAAGGGAAAAGGCTATGAACCACTGAATAAGTCATTTAAAGGGTTGGTTACATGATTTTTTAGTAGACTTTTTATGTTTGTTTTATTTTCTAGCAAAACATGCACACTTAAGAAAATCAAAATACTTACTTTTTGTTTTCTGAGTGCCAACACCTACACCTACTTTTTTCCCCTGGGGGGGCAAAATATAGATATATAGTGAAAACACTGGGCTTGAAAAGCGAAAACAGGCACTGCAAACTGTTCAATATCCTCAAAATTAAAAAATTATATAGAAAGAGAACTATATAAAGGAAGGCTGATTACTGTAGTTTCCTGGGGGGGAAAATCAGAAAAAGCTTTTTAAAATCAATTCAACCAAAGAAATGAAAGGAAACAAAGATCATTCAAGAATTAAAGATCTTAACCACTAGTATGAAACTTAGTAACAGAAGCTTACTTTTACAGTACACTCAACACATACCTTGCATTTTAGCTATAATTGTTTTTATCTTCACAGAAAGAAATCAACCAATAAAGAAAAAGCATGGTTAACAGAATAATCTAAGAACAGTCATGTTAATTATTTTTATGCCCTTATTCAGCAAAACCTTTGTGACAAACTCATCAAAGAATTATTAAAAAATTTGTTAGCCTGTAATTCTAGTCAGGATGGAATATATTCTATATGGTCATTTCCCATATGGAGTGATGACAATAAAAGCTGGACAAAATTCAATGAACTACTACTTGAGGACTAAAAGTAAACAAAAGTAGGTGTACTGCAGAAGGAAGTCAAAATTATCTTAAAGGGGATAGGGAATGTATTTCCTATTCTCCTACCCTCTTTTTTCTTGCAAAGATTCTTGAAGAATGGACCTCTAGTCCTGAGATTGGCAGCAATAGCAGAGTCAGTGGCTGTAACTCCTATACAAACCTCATCTTTTTGGCTACAAAGAGCCAGGAAAGAGGCTCCTGCTGTCCAAAGAGTACAAAAGGAATCCCTGTATTACTTCCTCTTTCTTTTTTCCCCCAGTTTTGACATGAGAGTGGACCCCAGTTAAGAAACTGCAGCTGTTAAGGTGCCACAGGTAGTCAAACTTGGAAGCAATGAAGATGTCTTTCAGAAGATAAATGGGTAAATTGTGGCACATCCAGACAGTGGAATATTCAGCAACAAAAGGAAATGAGCTATCAAGTAACAAAACAATATGGAGGAACTTTAAATGCCTATTACTAAGTGAAGAAGCCAATCTGAAAAAACTACATACTGTATGATTTCCAACCCCACTGCATTTTGGAAAAGGTAGAACTATGAGAGTAAAATGATCAGTCTTGCAAGGAAATATCGTTAATTGGCTACCACAGGATCCTTCCAAAATACATATCCAACCAGGTTCCTCTTCTATTAGTTATTTCTCAGTAATGTTCCAAACTCTTGAAAATAAAATCTAACTCCTTTGTGTAGCGTGAAAAGATCTATCTAAACCTACTAACTTTTCTAGCTTCATACTAAAAAATCAGGTTGTATTATATTACAGAAAATTTCCCAAACATGCCATGCTACATATGGCTTGTCTTTATATACATTCTTCTATAAAATTTATTTACCATTTAGATTCATTTAACGATTGAGTGAAGAAAAACCAGACCACAAAAGAATGTTCTGAGATATAAGAACTATGAGAAAGCAAAGGGATGAGAGAAGTTCCAGATGAAAATAAGTTCAAGGAGGAAGTGAATAGTAGCTGAGAGAACCAATATGACTGGTTTTTAAAAAGTGCACAACTGAAATGCCAAATTGGTCAGTAGTTTTGTACCTCACAGGTTGAAAAGTGAAAGTTGGGAAGTGTAAAAGTGGAAATGTCAGATGTCTGGATGATATAAAGATTAAATAGTAGGTAGGGATGTGAGGTCAAGGGAGATTTTATTGTATTTTTTTTAAAGGACAGAAGAGGTTTGTTTTAAAGTATCATGAAGGCATGATTCTATACAGAGGCTTTGTTGAGGAAGTTAGTAAAAAGGGAAAACTGGAGATGTAGAGCATTAGGTCTAAAAGACGTTAATGCCCAACACACTTGTTTAACAAATATTTTGAGGTTAGGCCAGTCAGTCATACTGTATGACAGAAGTTAGAGAACTTGATAAGTAAGCCTCCTTATTTGTGTTCCTGAAAGGAGTATATTATACACATTAGGAGCTTCTCATGAAATGTCAGTCATGGTGTTTTCCTTCAGAATGAACAAAAGTATCTGTTCTCTTGGCTCCAGTATCCATCAAAGAAGAAAATAAAATTATGCCACCATCCCTGAAACAACTCTCACCGTATGAGTAAATCCTAAAGTGATGTGCAATAATTTCTTCAGATAACAGAACCATGCATATAGTATACATGGTCACCCCTAGGATATTCTGGCAGCAATACTTTCCACTTGGCAAAAAAGTTCACAGATACAGAACTAAAAACCACACTTAATCATTTTCTCTAATTAGTTTAAAAATTAAGGAAAATAACATACCACATCTCTTACAGAAGTGCTTGATTTCTTGAGTAAATACAATTCTTTTTTCCTTTGTTCAATGTAGTATCTAATGTCTTTTTTAAAAGAAAGAAGGGTTTAAGATTAGCATTTTTGCCTTTGGAGTTAAACACTGCCACTTTCTTAAAATTGTACTACATTGAGATGAAGGAATTAATGTTACAGGTATGTCTTGCTATTAAAATTCTATCTAAAATTAGGAAGCAAGAGACACTTATAGCAAATACTGTCAAAAACAGTAATAAAATCCTTACCATCAATATGAAGAATTTTTACTCCCCATGATAAGGCATTAGATAATATACTGTTTGAAGGAATAAAATCCTGTTAAAAAAAAAAAAAGTTTGATAGATTTTCTAGGAAATTACTATTTTAAATGAGCCAAATTAAAAATATTATTTGAAGTTTAATATCACTTATGGTTATTCAGATCATACCCTACACAGTTACAATAACCATGAGGACATCAGTTTTTCCTTCTGGAATTTCTAAAATCATTACTAATTAATACACTCTGATATTCTTGACAATTAATGTACCCTGTAGCCTTATAGTTAATAGTTTCAATAAATTATTTTGTTTTAAATTACAGAGTGCCACAAGCTTCAGAAGTGTCCAGTAATACTTTAAAAGGCCACAAGATGGAGGTGTTTCTTTATGAAAAGCAGATTCTGTTCTTCATAAAACAAGACACATGCTGATATTTAGGCTTTTTCTACTAAAAATGAGGAAAAGATTTCAGGAACATCTTTATTTTACACTTCAGTTTCAAGTAACAGAATAAACACTGTGAATTTTTAAAATCCCTACTTACATGGTCCTTGATAGCTTTTTCAACTAATAATTTTCCTCTGCTCAAACACACCTATAGAAAGACCAAAGAACAACCAAACATATAGTTATACATAATGCCTCACTGGGAAAAATTTTAAAAAGACAAAATAAGCAAAGCAAGTAGATAAAATTAAAATGAATTTTAATATAAACATGAGCTTTAAAATACATACATTTTATTTACACAAGTCTTAACCATCAACATCATAAATATATGGTAAAAACTGATCTCCTTAGGGTCTTTGTTTGCAATAAGATTTCTGATGAAAAAGTTTGTTTCTTCCTTTTTAAGTAGATCAACTGAACTCAGCTAAATGAGATCCAAGGTCAGTTCTGTAGTAAATGTTATTCAACATGAAAAATAAAATAGACTGATTTGAGATTCTGCCTGTAATTAAACAGTAAGCTTACATTTTTATTTTATTTTATTATTATTTTTTTAAGCTTACATTTTTAATTTCCTGTTTAATTGAAGATCTAACGATATGAGTAGACCGGATATACTGGTTTTTACACAGTTTCAGTTTTAAATAAAACATTAGGAAAATTAGTTGAAATGCTATCAGCAGCAATTAATTTGGAACTAGTCACTGTTGTACAACCTTGTTCCTCAAAAAAAGCAAGAACTGAAAGAATGTATGAGGCTTCCTAGGTCTCTTCTTCTTTTTTTAAAATTTTTTATTAGTTGGAGGCTAATTACAATATTGTAGTGGTTTCTGCCATACATTGACATGAATCAGCATGGATTTACATGTATTCCCCATCCCGATCCCCCCTCCCACCTCCCCCTCCACCCGATTCCTCTGGGTCTTCCCAGTGCATCAGGCCCAAGCACTTGTCTCATGCATCCAGCCTGGGCTGGTGATCTGTTTCACCCTAGATAATATACATGTTTCGATGCTGTTCTCTCGAAACATCCCACCCTCGCCTTCTCCCACAGAGTCCAAAAGTCCGTTCTGTACACCTGTGTCTCTTTTCCTGTTTTGCATATAGGGTTATCGTTACCATCTTTCTAAATTCCATATATATGCGTTAGTATACTGTATTGGTCTTTATCTTTCTGGCTTACTTCACTCTGTATAATGGGCTCCAGTTTCATTCATCTCATTAGAACTGATTCAAATGAATTCTTTTTAATGGCTGAGTAATATTCCATGGTGTATATGTATCACAGCTTCCTTATCTATTCATCTGCTGATGGGCATCTAGGTTGCTTCCATGTCCTGGCTATTATAAACAGTGCTGCGATGAACATTGGGGTGCACGTGTCTCTTTCAGATCTGGTTTCCTCAGCGTGTATGCCCAGAAGTGGGATTGCTGGGTCATATGGCAGTTCTAATTCCAGTTTTTTAAGAAATCTCCACACTGTTCTCCATAGTGGCTGTACTAGTTTTTCTTCTATATATTTGTCTCTTTTTTCCCCAAGTGATTTCTCTTGTGTAACTCATTTCTCTTACCTGTTCTTCCCTGCCTCCACGTTTCCCTGCTTCCCAAATGGCTACATGAGGTAAGATGGGGCTGATATTTAAAATTACTTAATTTCAATTTAAAAATGAGATAAACATGCCAGACCCAAAGGAACAGGCCAAGAGCGGACTTGAGTTGTCTGCAGGTTGGTGAAAACAGACTCTCCCAGGGGATTTTGTCATCTTTTCGAGTATCATCAATAGTTAACTCTGGGAAGCCTTGTTTTCCCGCTTTAGAGAATGCTGGGTATAATGAAACCGGTGAAAAATTTGAGTTTTGGTTTAAAGTAAGTGCTCTTTCCAGGTGAAAACTACTTTTTTGGGTTTGTTTTAAAGGTAGGAAGAGGAAGGGGAAATGTTGCTCTTTTATTTTAATCATTACATTCGGTCTATGATGACATTTGATTATTAGACACAGCAGTGCCACTAATAACATTTCTTGAGTTGTCAGAAATTGTCAACATCAGTACTTTATGGCAAAGATAACTGTCTGAAGATAAATGGCTCATATTTTGGTGCAGTGTTTGATGTTCAAAACAAAATGTTACAACAATAAACAAATGTGAACTCAGAAAAAAAAAAGAGATAAACAGTATTTTTCCAATCTCTTCCCCCTTGCATAACCAATTAAATCAATTTAATTTACCCTTCACTGTATCTTACAACTTACTGGCAACTGAGTGGTAGTGATGTGACTGAAGGTAGGACGAGAACGGGACAACAGAGGATGAGATGGCTGGATGACATCACCGACTGGATGGACAAGAGTTTGGTGATGGGCAGAGAAGCCTGGCGTGCTGCAGTCCACGGGGTCACAGAGAGTCAGACATGACTGAGCGACTGAACTGAAGTGATGTCAGTAAATCTAGACCAGGGGTAGGCAAACTTTAAAGGGCAAAGAGTGCGTGTTCTTATGGCTCTGCAGGCCGTGGAGTCTCCGCTGCAACTATGCCACCCCACCTTTACAGCAGTAAAGCGGTCAGGCAATGCCTATATGAATGGGTATGTCTGCATTCCAGGAAAACTTTTACTTGTGAACGATGAAATTTCAACTTCATATAGCTGCCACTTGCCACAAAGTATTCTTTTTGAATGTCCCCCCAACCATTTGAAAATGTAAACTCCATGCTTAGCTTGCATGCTGTAAAAAAACAGGCAGCAGACTGGACCTGGCCCCTAGGCTACTGTGCTTACCACGCTCTGAAACAAACAAAAGGTGTCTATTCCTTCTTTAAAAAATGACCTGCTGTCATCTTTTACTTGTAAATTACTCTAAACATAAGCCATCACTAAATGCAAGGTCGTATTTTAGGAATCAGAGTATGATTGTGCTCAGTCACTCAGTCATGTCCAACTTTTTGCCACCCCATGTATTGTATGTAGCCCGCCAGGCTCCTCTATCCATGGAATTTTCCAGGCAAGAATACTGGAGTAGGTTGCCATTTCCTCCTCTAGGGGATCTTCCTGACCAGGGATTGAACCTGTGTCTCCTGCATTGGCTGGCAGATTCTTTACCACTGAGCCACCTGGGAAGCCCCCTGGAGTAGGACTACATAAGTATTATTAGGAGAAAAAAAAACACCATTCTATATACAACAGCAGCCTTATTGACAACTGGAAAGCCACATTTAATGTAGATACACTTAATGTAGATATCATTCTACCTAGTTGAACTCTGCTGTTAACCCACTCTTAATTATAACATCCTATAGACTTTCAGGGGCTTCCCTCATAGCTCAATTGGTAAAGAACCTGCAATGCTGCAGACCCTGGTTCGATTCCTGGGTCGGGAAGATCTGCTGGAGAAGGGATAGGCTACCCACTCCAGTCTTGGGCTTCCCTTGTGCTCAGCTGGTAAAGAATCCACCTGCAATGCAGGAGACCTGGGTTCGATCCCTGGGTTGGGAAGATCCCCTGGAGAAGGGAAAGGCTACCCACTCCAGTATTCTGGCCTGGAGAATTCCATGGACTGTATAGTCCATGGGGTCACAAAGAGTCGGACATGACTGAGCAACTTTCACTCACTCATTCCTAGCCTTTCAGAGTCTCAAAGCATATTTAAGAGACTTACTGTATCTGGAGACTTAAATGAACTTCCATCATGGCTGGGATGAGGTGATGTGGTTTCTGCAGTATTGGCAGATTCTGGACTTGGTATAGGAGAGATTCGTCCCAAGGTTTGTGCAAATTTAGCTTCCTTTTTATTTGAAATAAGGTAACTGATATCTTTGCTGAGAAATTCTTCAACTCGCTAAAGGAAAACAACATATTTTTAAGGAATTCATATAAACCATTAACTGTTTCATCTGCTAGGCACAATAGGAAATGTCAATCTGAAACATTTTCAATATTTTCTAAATTTCCATACTGTATTATTCTGAGCCTTGAGTTCTGAGAAAGTACAAGGAGAGCTCTAATAACACGAGAAGAGCATGTAGTTTATATATCATAGTTAGTTTAATCCACATAACCCATGGCACTGGAGAAGAAAACAGAAGAGAAGTCAACTCACCTACCTGAGGTTGTGCCAGTCATAAGGGAACTTGAATAAAGGTATTTTTCTTCTTCACCTTAATTAAAAAAATTTTTTTAAACTGACGTACAGCTGATTTACAGTGTTGTGTGAACACAGGTATTTGATTGAAGTCGATGCTCTAAAGCAGTACTGTCCAGTTGAATGCATTGTAATGATGGAAATGTTCTTTATTACCATTGTTCAGTATGGTAGCCACTGCCACATGTGCTTATGGAGTACTTGAAATGTAATGTGATTGAGCAAATGAATTTTAACCTGGTTAATTTTAGTTACATTTCAGTAGCCAATGTGGCTAATGGCTACAGTAATGGACAGCACAATTCAAACTCATAAAGTTATAATATCTTTCCATAAGACAAACTATTAAAAGGTAGGAAACTTTTACCCTTAAGAGTGTATGACTATTTTGAAGAGAATTTCCCTAGTCTGAAAACCACTGCCTGAATTTATAAACACATATACCAAAGTCAATGCTGAAAATCACTCCTATTCAAAGGTAGGAAAATTAAGTAGAAAAAATACTATTAATCATTAACTATTTCCATAAATGAAACTAAAAATATTTTAAACAGCTATATCTAATTTCTACAGCATCTCACAACAATAAATGGATAATAAAAATGAAACAATGTATGTAATAATGACTTAATTTCATCTAAGCATTACACAGAATTTGCTAAGACCAGCAGCTGCCTTGGTTAAATGCAAATCACTACTTCTCTTTCTGAATAACATTTTCATCACCAGTAAATAAAGTACATTTATATATGCCAAGGATTACACACTCAAATGCCTACAAGGGTCATCAAGAATGCAAATAAACAATTACATATCAAATACTCTTTTTAAAAAAAATTTTCAAATATGTGGGCCCTAAAACAGAAGTCCCAGTTTTTCAAGAGAAGCCCAATCTCCCACGTTTATAAAAAACAAAAAAACTGTGATAAAATATGTAACAACATTTACTATTTAGACCATTTTTGAGTGTACAATAGAGTGGCAATGCATACATTCACAATGTTTGCAGCCATGAAATGAAAAGACGGTTGCTCCTTGCAAGAAAAGCTATGACCAACCTAGACAGCATATTAAAGCAGAAACATTACTTTGCCAACAAAGGTCCATTCAGTCAAAGCTATGGTTTTTCCAGTAGTCGTCTATGGATATAAGAGTTAGGCTATAAAGAAAGCTGAGCACTGAAGAACTGATGCTTTTGAACTGTGATGTTGGAGAAGACTCTTGAGAGTCCCTTGGACTACAAGGAGATCCAACTAGTCAATCCTAAAGGAAATTAGTCCTGAATATTCACTGGAAGGACTGACGCTGAAACTGAAGCTTTGGCCACCGGATGGGAAGAACAGACTCATTGGAAAAGACCCTGATGCTGGGAAAGATTGAAGGCGGGAGAAGGGGATGACAGAGGATGAGATGGTTGGATGGCATTACTGACTTGATGGACATGAGTTTGAGTAAACTCTGGGAGTTGGTGATGGAAAGGGAAGCCTGGTGTGCTGCAGTCCATGGGGTTGCAAAGAGTCAGACACAACTGAGCAACTGAACTGAACTCTCCATTTCTAGAATTTGATCATCATTGTAAGCTGAAACTGTACCCATTAAACAGTAACTCCCAATTTCCCCCTCCCACCAGCCGATTTATCTCTTTTAATCTCTACTTCCTATTTCTGTGAATCTGACAATTCTGTCATTGTTTAGTCACTACGCTGTGACCAACTCTTTTATGACCCCATGGACTGTAGTCTGCTAGATTTCTCTGTCCATGGGATTTCCCAGGCAAGAATACTGGAGTGGGTTGCCATTTCCTTCTTCAAGGGATCTTCCCTACCCAGGGATCAAACCCATATCTTCTGCATTTCAGATGGATTTACTGCTGAGCCATCCAAGGAAGTCTCTTGATAATTCTAGGTAGTTTATATAGGTGGAATCCTGTAGTTATCTTTTGGGGTCTGACTTATTTCATGTAACAGTGTTTTCAAGGTTCACCCATGATGTATCATGGAACAGAATTCCATTCCTTCTCAAGGTTGAATAATATTCCAACCACAATGGTGTGATCACTCACCTAGAGCCAGACATCCTGGAATATGAAGTCAAGTGGGCCTTAGGAAGCATCACTACCAACAAAGCTAGTGGAGGTGATGGAATTCCAGCTGAGCTATTTCAAATCCTAAAAGATGATGTGTGAAAGTGCTGCACTCAATATGCCAGCAAATTTGGAAAACTCAGCAGTGGCCACAGGACTGGAAAAGGTCAGTTTTCATTCTAATCCCAAAGAAAGGCAATGCCAAAGAATGTTCAAACTACTGTACAACTGCACTCATTTCACATGCTAGCAGAGTAATGCTCAAAATTCTCCAAGCTAGCCCTCAACAGTATGTGAACAAGGAAGTTCCATATGTTCAAGCTGGATTTAGAAAAGGCAGAGGAACCAGAGATCAAATTGCCAACATCCCTTGGATTATTGAAAAAGCAACAGAGTTCCAGAAAAACATCTATTTCTGCTTTATTGACTATGCCAAAGACTTTGACTGTGGATCACAACAAACTGTGGGAAGTTCTTCAAGAGATGGGAATACCAGACCACCTGACTTGCCTCCTGAGAAATCTGTACACAGGTCAAGAAGCAACAGTTAGAACTGGACATGGAACAACAGACTGGTTCCAAATTGGGAAAGGAGTACGTCAAGGCTGTATACTGTCACCCTGCTTATTTAACTTATATGCAGAGTACATCAAAATGCTGTACTGGATGAAGCACAAGCTCGAATCAAGATTGCTGGGAGAAATATCAATAACCTCAGACTTGCAGATGACACCACTCTTAACGCAGAAAGCAAAGAAGAACTAAAGAGCCTCTTGTTGAAAGTGAAAGAGTAGGGTGAAAAAGTTGGCTTAAAACCCAACATTCAGAAAACTAAGATCATGGAATCTGGTCCCACCACTTCATGGCCAATAGATGGGAAAACAATGGAAACAGTGACAGACTACTTTTTCGGGCTCCAAAATCACTGCAGGTGGTAACTGTAGCCATGAAATGAAAAGACACTTGCTCCTTGGAATAAAAGCTATGACCTAGACAGCATATTGAAAAGAGACATTACTTTGTCAACAAAGGTCCGTCTAGTTAAAGCTATGGTTTTTCCAGCAGTCGTGTATGGATGTGAGAGTTGGACTATAAAGAAAGCTGAGTGCCAAAGAATTGATGCTTTTGAACTGTGGTGTTGGAGAAGACTCTTGAGAGTCCCTTGGACTGCAAGGAGATCCAACCAATCCATCCTAAAGGAAATCAGTCCTGAATATTCATTGGAAGGACTGATGCTGAAACTGAAACTCCAATACTTTGGCCACCTGATGCAAAGAACTGACTCACTGGAAAAGACCCTGATGCTGGGAAAGACTGAAGGCAGGAGAAGGGGATGACAGAGGATGAGATGGTTGGATGGCATCACTGACTCAATGGACATGAGTTTGAGTAAGCTCCAGGAGTTGGTGATGAACAGGGAAGCCTGGTGCTGCAGTCCATGGGGTTGCAAAGAGTTGGACATGACGAAGTGACTGAACTGTATATATATAAACCACATTTATCCATTCATCTGCTTATTAATATCTGGGTTTTTTCCCCCTTTTGGTTACTGTAATGCTGTTCTGGACATGGGTATATAAATTATCTCTTCAAGACACTTTCAGTTCTTTTGGATATATACCCAGAAGCAGAACTGCTTGATCATAATGATAATGATAATTCCTTTCTTTATTATTTTGAGGAAACAGCATAATGTTTTCCATAGCAGTTGCACCATTTTACAATCTCACTAACAGTGCATAAGGACTCCAGTTTCTCTACATCCTCACTGACACCTAGGATAGTGGCTGTCCTAATGGATGTGAAGTGGTAACACACTGCTTCTTTGGACTGACATATAGTTAATTTACAATGTTGTGTTAGTATGTGGTGTACAACAAAGTGATTCAGTTACACATTCGTATATATATTCTTTTTCATATTCTTTTCTATTATAGTTTATTACAAAATATTGAATATAGTTCCTGTGCTATATACAGTAGGAACTTGCTACTTAATTTTAAGTTGGTTTTCTATGTCTGTCTTACTGGGGTCTTGATTTGCATTTCCCTAATAGTGATGTGGCACATCTTTTCTTATGCTTATTGGCCATTTATATATATCTTCTTTGGAGAAAGGTCTACTCAAGTCCTTGGCTCATTTTTTAACTGGGTAGATTTTTGTTGAGTTATAGGAATTCTTTATAGTTTGGATATTAATCCATCAAAAGATTGCAAACAGAAAAAAATTGCAAAATTTTTCTCTCTCATTATGTGGGTGTCTTTTTTACTCTCTTGACAGTAGTCCTCTGATGCACAAAACCTCATTTTTATTAAGTCGAACTTATCTTTTTTTCATTCATTGTCTGTGTTTTTGGTATGATAGTCAAGGAACCAATGCCAAATCTAACATCATGAAGATTTTCCCCAATACCTTCCTCTATGGGTTTTAGCTCTTATGTTTTAGATCTTGATCATTTTTAATTAACTGCATCATATAATGTACAGTAAGGGTACAACTTCATTCTTCTGCATGTTGATGTTCAGTTTTCCTAGCATCAATTGTTGAAAAGATTATCCTTTTCCCACTGAATGGTCCTGGCAACCTTGATGAAAATCAGGTGACTATAAGTGAGGATTTCTGGTTTCCCTCTTCTATTGCATCGGTCTGTATGTCTGTCATTATGCTAGTACCCCACATTTCCTTTGGTTTTTCATTTCCCATACTTCTTGTAACTCTTTAGTAGTGAACAAAGTATCTTTCATAGTCTGGTCCCAATGTAACATTGTTTCTTGCCATACCCCTCATCTAAATCCCAAGATCAAGTCATACTCTATTATTAACAGCTGCTCAAACCACACAAACATATATTTTATGTATGCTCTTTCTTCTATTTAGTGTGTTCATTCTACCTGGTATATTCCTACTAGGTTTTTAATATTCAGCTCAAACTTTATCACTGCTATAAATTGTAAAAGGCAGAGTTAATAATTTCCATTTCTGTATTCTAATGGCAATTTCTACATTATTTCTGATAAAGCACTGACAATGCTATACTGTAATTTATTTATGTAGGCGTTTGATGTTCCTATAGGCTGAGAATTCCTAGAGGATTAGACTACATCTGATTTTTGCATCCCTAGCATCTTAAATAGTGCTAGCATATGGGAAACACTGGTGGAATAATTTCTGAATGAATTTCCATATGCTCAAATCATAATCAATCTTCAAAGCTGAGTTCAAATTGTGTCTGTACAATGGCCTCCAAGGTTCCTCAGTTGTAAATAATCTTTCCTTTTTAACATTCTGTTATGTAACAATTAATTGTAACAATGCCACCTCTATTTGATTAGAAATTGCAGGTGGACTAGGTATCAGATTCATTTTTGAATCTACCAAAATACTTAATACTGTGTCCTGTACCATTAACTTAGTTTTATCAGTCTTTATTAGCTACTGTTGAATCTAGGTCTTTAAAAGAGTAAACTCAAAATTTATTTTTTTCTAATGACTCAAAGTTACACTTTGAGTGTAATGACTCAATGTTACACTTAACATCAAAAACAAGTAAGTTTATCCTCAAGTCCATGATATGGTAAGGTATCTGACCCTATATCTCTTTTCTCTCCCAACTCTCTTATTTTAGCCCACACTGTTTAGACATGGGCCTTTACATGGTTGGTTTTGCAATAGCAGCCTTCCTTTTCACTATTAAATATATTTTCCCATTATGTCAGACTTTCCTGATGTGCTCTCAGTGGTTTAATTCTCAGAAGTGTATTCTCCAAATAAAAAGTGTATTTAGGTGTTTTCACTGACTCAATGGACATGAGTCTAAGCAAGCTCCCGGAGTTGGTAATGGACAGGGAAGCCCAGCTTGCTGCAGTCCATGGGTTGCAAAGAATCGGGCATGACTGAGCGACTGAACCAGATGTTTTCATTAAGACGAGAGAAAAAAATGCATAGACCATTTTAAAACAGACAACACTGTTAATAGCCTGAGGCAGGATAAATTACAAATGGATAAAGGATTTAAGTAATTATAAAGATTAATAGTAAGCATAATCTGTTCAAGGAATATCTATGTAACTATTTCTTAGAGTTGAATGTTAAAACAAGTGTATGGAAGTCAAAGTTCCTTTATAGTTCACATCTGAGATCTTAACAGTCTTTTTCAGTGATAGAAACAGTACTGTGCTAGGCACAGAAATCATGACATCAGTGAATTACTGGAAAAGTAGTGTGTTGGGGAGATCAGGATTTGATTAAAAAGTTTTTAAGAGAAATTAAAGAATAATCAGATTCAGTTCAAAATCCACAGCTCTGGGGAAATACACTCTTTTCATTGGCCTACTTCGAACCATTTTAGGATGAAAATTTGATAAAATCAACTCTCAACTATTATCGAATGTATAAGTTCATTCAAAATTTGGTTCTTGCAAGTGTCTCAGGAACTGATATAGAGATGAGTGCTTCTGTACTGCTTTTAGCTAGAGCAGTTCCTTTTTCAGTGGCTTTATACATTGGACATGATTTTGTTTGAAGGGCTCCACTGCTAAAAACGCAAATCTAAAATTACTGATTTACATCAGCAGGGTTAATGAATTTCCCCACTGTAGCCATGGATGCTAGAGGAACAGAATGGTGCAATAGCACATGAGTCTGGAAATTAGGCTGATTCTAACCTAAGCCAGTCATTTAACTTCTCTGGATACTTGAGTACCTAATTTTTAAAATGAAAGGATCCTTTATTCAAAGGTGCTAGGTTACAAAACATAACCTTTAGGAATGCAGCCATATGGTTATTATGATAACATGCTACTACTCATGACAAGTATGTGACAATGTTTTAGTTTAAGAAAACAGCAAAACAGTAGAATAGCTTTTCAAAGACAATTAAAAAATGCTAACCGTGACAAACTCAAAGTACAGCAGAAATCTCTGAAACAGGAAGAATCAGGAAATTAAATCTTAACCTTGCCAAAATTTATCCATTATTACCCTTAATCCTAAAAAAATCTTGTACTTTTATCCAAATTTTCTAATACTCAAATGTATAATGTAGGAAAGAAGCACATTTCCCATATTCATAATCCAAAAGTGGTACCTTAGTGACATTCATTCTGTTGAGACTGTATCAGTCAAAAGAAATTTTAATTCTTTGTGGTTTAAACAGGTTTTCCTTGTTCTGTAAATACCTTATTTATATTTAGCTTCCTAATAATCACAATCAAAGAGCTCCTGCCATCTGAAGGACATCCCAAAATTACGATGAAAAGACAATCAGCAGTTCCTCCAGGACAAGTGTGTCTCATTTCTCACACCGTGAACTTTATACCAGACAGAAATCTGAAAGTTCTGTCAAGTTTCCACAGTTACATGACTTTGCATAAATGATAAACAGATGATAAAAAATGTAAGCTTGGTAAACGGTGAAAGTGTCAGTTGCTCAGTGAAGTAGCTCAGTCGTGTCTGACTCTTTGCAACCCCGTGGACTGTAGCCTACCAGGCTCGTCCCTCCATGGGATTCTCCAGGTAAGAATACTGGAGTGGGTTGCCATTTCCTTCTCCAGGGGATCTTCCCGACCCAGGGATCGAAACCCGGGTCTCCCGCATTGCAGGCAGACGCTTTAACCACTGAGCCACCAGGGAAGCAGTTGTGTCCAATTCGTTGTGACCCTTGCCTGTACAGCCCTCCAGGCTCCTCTGGCCATGGAATTCTTCAGGCAAAAATACTGGAGTGGGTAGCCATTCCCTTCTCCAGAGGACCTCCCCTACCCAAGGATCAAACATGGGTCTCCTGCATTGCAGGCAGACTCTTTATCATTTGAGTCATCAGGGAAGTCCCTGGTACTCTATGGTTATACCTTTTTTTCCAAAAGGAAAATTTTAAATGATTAGGAGTTAGAAAGTTTTTCTTTTTGGTCAAAGTGCATGGATTTGACTTACCCCTCCGAGATCCTTAATGTCCTTTTGCAGTTTTTCAGATATGGTGACAGAAGGTAAGTCGATGTAAAATACTTTACCCCAGAGAGGTTTATATTTGGATTTTTCTGGTTTGTTATCAGTTTTCAGAGATTTCAAAGATGGTCGGTTTTTTTTCATTTTTAACTTGGATTCCACCTGTTGTTTAAAAAATTCAGAATTAGATCATGCTTTATGTAGACAGAAAATTTTTCTTGTTTAAAAAAATTATGTAATAATCATATCACAGAGGAAAAAATATAATCCTACTAATTCAGCATTAACATTTTAATATATTTCCTTTGTAGTGTCACTTAGGATAATGGCAAAATGGTCTTTAAACCGATACTGTATGTCACAAAACGTTTATTGCTCATAGGAGCTGATCTGCAGGAAATATTCATGCATTTAATTCTGTTTTATGCATTAAGGCATGGAACTATATAAAACCAATTTAAAAGTTTTCGTAGGATGTAAACTCCATGTAGTATTTACTCAACAAATACTTACTGAGCTTCTGGCATTCTGTTGAACACTCAAAACTGGTACTGACCTAGTCCGCAAAGGTTCCTGACTGCTCAAGGTTAAGTTTCATGTAGAGTCAGTGTATATTAAAAAAACTAAATGGTCCAC